>NW_009630620.1:6367-13079 GCF_000690535.1 Cariama cristata | reverse complement strand
CTATGGAAACCCAGGTAGCAAACAGGGGGGAATAGCTCAAACCATCTGTTCTTCCCCTACTTATAAACTCGGTAAGAGGAGCGTGTTTTGCGATGGCATCACTACAAATGCTCTCCTTTTATTCATCGTGCAGCCATCTGTGATGGTTTCCTCACGTGCCAAACACGCGAGCGGGTGCTGAGGGATGAGCAGGAGGACACAACCACCCCCTTACCCGGGTTTCATTTCTCCACTTGGAAAGCAAGCCCGTGCTCGTGGAAGCTCCCTTGTCCCCTTCCCGAGGCATCTGCAGAGCAACCAGCAGAGTTAACTGGAAGAACTGGAGGACTCAAAGGTAAAAACTGAAGCACAAACCGAAGCTGAACTTCTCCGTAGGCACTGCGGGTGATCTCCTGTGGGGATCTTACTTGCAGAAATAAATGCTACAGTGCGGTGAGCTGGACAGGCGGTGGGGAGCAAGGCTTTCTTTTGCCAGCAAGGTGTTGGGTTGCGGTGGGGCTGATTCTGCCTGCCCTGCCGTGCCGGGGATGAGGCCGTGGCCTGAGATTTGGGTGCTGGGGGAGGCAGGATTGGGGCATATGGGTCAGCTGAGGACACAGATAGTGATGGATCTAACTGCCACAGCTCCAGTGCTTACCTGTTGGGCAGTTTGTCAGCTAGAAGTCACCTTCCCGCAGCCGGGGATGTGAGCACTCCTGGGCAAAGTCAGCTGGATTCATTCGTGTCCCCAGCACGGGTGAGTTTGTTTCTGACTCCCATGGTCCTCACAGTCACGCTGGGTGATGAAAGAGGTGACTACCTGCCATCACCTGCCCTCTCCACTGCTGGAGGTCTGCACCCTGCCCTGGAATGGAGTTACTGGTTGTGGCTGAGCCGCCGCGGTCAGCAGGCTGTTAACACCCCCTTGCCCTGGGGAGTGGTGGTAGCATGGGGGTGGGTTACCCAAGAGCAAAGCACCCAGTGGACTTTGCTGTGAAGTGGATCAGAAGTGTTCATGGAGCTGTTTTGTGTGGCTCCGTGTTTTGGGTGGGAATGAATAACTTAGGTGGCAGGGAAGAGCTGGAGGCGGTGACAAACGGCTGGAGGTGGTGATGCCATTAACCCGCTCCCCTGTGTCCAGCTCCGCTGTCTGCCAGAGTGACCAAACTCTCCTTCTCTGTGGCAGCAGGGAGGGACCTCTTTGGGGCAGCTTTTGAACTTCACTGCGAAGGACAAAGAAAAGCTGCCTGAAATGGAGATCAAGAGACTGCAGAAACAATTTCGGATAGCAGTGGAGAAGAGGAGATGTTATGCTGCCAATGTGAAGCAGCAAATGCAAGCTCAGGAGTAAGTGCAGCTTCGCTCGACTGCATTGCGCTTGGAAAGTTCCTCCATGCCGAGATCTGGGGACCCTGGCGCTGAGATGGGGAGGGGTAAGGACCTACTTCAGCATTGCAGGTGGGATGTGCTAAATGTCATTTGTCGTTTCGTTTTTTACGGAAAAGAAATGGCGTCCTGGCTCAAGAACACAAAGGTGCGTTATTAATGCTGAACCAGAACACATCCCAGAGAAATGCGATGCTGGATGACAGAGTTTGTATGGAGTTACGACATCTTTTGCAGCGCAAACATCAGTACGATTATTTGATTAGAGACAGAAAAGCCCTGTTAGCTGACCTGGACAACCAGGTAAGAGCGTCTGGACCATTCCCTGGCTAAGCATGGTAGAGCAGAGCAGGGTCACAGAGCGAGCCCTATGGCTGAAACTCCTTGGCGTAAAATGCATTTAATTCAGGCCTTGGAACATAATGCTGCCTCCTGGCAAAAGGCTCATGACAATGACAAATGGATAGAGCCAGGCTCCCATTCAAGTCAGCAGCACTGGCTAGAAAAGTGAGGTCTGACTCTCAGCCTTGTTGTCCCACCAAGCTGTCTCTGCAGCTCCTCTTTGATGGCACACCCCGGCCTGGGGTCACGCAACATCCCTCTGCTTTTCTCTTGACTTTTTTTTTTCTGCTGAAAAAGAGACGAGAATGGAACATTCAGTTATGCTGCCTGAGACATGGCAAATAAAGGAGCAGCAACATCTGAGGGACGTCCCATCACTTCTCCTGAGGACAGCCTGGTTGGATTTGGTCAAGGGTGGGGTGGGAAGTCAAGGGAAACTCGGTGCTACAGGAGCGACAGGTCCCTGCAGCTTTCTGCTGTTAACAAGCCGCCCATGACCCAAGTCAGGGAACATGCTCGGGTAGTTGACAGTTGCTAGAGATGCTGCGGAGCGCACCACAGCCAGGTTAGCTTTCAATCAGGGATCTCTTGGCTGAGTCATACCTCTCCCACCTGGGCCCCCGCTTCGTTCTTCTCCAACTATTCATTCTTCTCGTGGATTTGTTTCCTCTGGCAGCTCCTCACTTCTGACAAAAGTTTTCCTCCGCGCATTCCCAGGGAGGACTGCACAGATCCCTGTCTGGCCAGCACAATGCCACTACCAAAACCCCATCTTTGTTGCCTCTTCCACTCTACACAGAGTGCTGCTGTGCCTTGTTCAACACCTGCTGAATTTCCCGTCAGAGGCAGCTGCATTTCTTTCGTGACATGAAAATAAACCCATTCGTAGTTCCAGTTTATCTTTCTGCGTGTGCAGGATGGGATCCTTTGGGATTAAAGCTGCTTCTCTGACTGTGAGCTCATTAGTGACATGGTTGCTGTAGTTCAGGTCAACAGAGGGTATTTTCTTTGGCTAAGCGTCCTGACAAGAGTCCAGAACATAGGGGTGGAGATTATACTTTCTTTTTTTTTTTCACTCTGTGCAGATACTAGGGCTGGAAAAAAGATTGTGAGACAAAACCAGGTAACAGCGAAGGCGGAGCAAGCGAGGAATAGCAAACAAGTGCAACAAAAGCAGATTGAGACATTGGAGATGTGTCTAAGCACTGTAAGCAAACATTTTGGAGACCTTTGGAGACCCTGCGCGGGACCACCCTGGGGCCTGTGGGCAAAACGCTTTTTGGTCAGGACAAACGGTGTTGGTGCAAATGCATTTGGTTGACACAAGCTGCATAAAGGATCTGGCTTGTTCCCCT
The DNA here is from genome assembly GCF_000690535.1 of Cariama cristata. Classification (NCBI taxonomy): domain Eukaryota; kingdom Metazoa; phylum Chordata; class Aves; order Cariamiformes; family Cariamidae; genus Cariama; species Cariama cristata. The sequence continues at coordinate 10,017 of NW_009630620.1, read as the reverse complement.
GGCCTGATTGCTCCCAGAATAACTCAAAGGCTCCTTCAAGCTTGGTGACCCAAATGCAGCAGTTGTGCCATGCCAAGAAGCCTGAAGGTCTGCACCTGTTAATGATAAAACCGAGCTGCCTGAAGCCACCTTGCCTTGGACAACGCCAGCTCCAGGTCTCCGCTGTGATCGACCTGGCCTACTGTTGCCTCCCCTGTCTTGGCGAGGAGGATAGTGCAGGGCCAACTTAAAATCTCTTGGGCTGTGTTTGTCCCAGCGCTGGTCAAGGTCTTTCAGCAGAGACCTGAACCCCCCAGTCCCACAGCAGCTTCAAAACTTTTGCTTCTCTCTCCCCAGGTCACCGTCCAGTTTGGTACCATCCTGACCAGAAACAGCGAGCTCCGAGAAGAGATTGAAAACTTGCAAATCCACAAAGGCATTTTGGACAACATCTTCTTGAAGCTCCATAAGAAGGTCAATCAGCAGAGGAGAAGGATGAACAATGCTGTTCAGCAATCCACAGAAGCCTTCCGGAAGCGGTACATGGCTTTGCAAACTTGGCACTGACGGGCAATGCCAGTGATGAATATTGATGTAAAGAGAGACCGACCGCAACTTCAGAGAGAGGATTCACCGCTCTTGTCTAGAGCTGGGTGCTGAGGGTTAGGGGCCTGGCCAGCGCAGGGAGACTGGTACCTCCAGGGTGATTTGCTCCACCTATCCCAGACGTTTCTTGGGGTGGGGTGAATTGCCCCATGGAGCAGTCTCTTTCCTCTGAGTCCCACCTGAGCCCGCATGGGGGGATGCAGCAGATGTGGAGCAGAGGCCAGCCAGCTCCGGTCAAAGTGCCCCGATGCGGTGGTGTTAGGGCAGAGGTTGGACTCGATGATCCCAGAGGTCTCCTCCAACCAAATCAGTTCTGTGATTCTGTGAAAGTGAGCCTGGCTGCCGCAGTTGGGGGCTGTGTCCAAGTACAAAACCGCACCACGAGCTCTGTTAGCTTGCTGCTAGCCTTGGGCTGACACAGCTGCGTCTGGATGAGAGCTGGGCAATGTGCGCAGCACCGTGGAGGCTTTCCTAGGTCAGGCATGGAGATGCATGGGAACGAGCAGGAACGCAAATCCTTGCACCTACACGTGGTGTAACCTGCTGCTCCCTGTGTGCAGGATGGACGCTCTGGCAAGGATTTCAGCCATAAACAAAATAGACAACGTAGATACTGTCCAGTACAATGCCGAGCTGCAGAAGCGGGACTTTGTCATTGACCAGGAGACCAAACTGAAAACCTTCATGCTCGCCAAATGTACAGATCGCTTTGAATTGGAGGAAGAGGCCATAAAGAAAAGAGGTATCAGATGAGAGAGATTATGTGCAACTGGGACCACAGACCAGAGATCTGCAGAGTTGGCAAGGGGTCTGCTTACAGCGGTTTATAGCATTGCACCCCAAAGGCAGGACCCCTCCCCTGCCCACAGGTTCCTTCACCCAAACTTCACCCTACAAGCAAAAATGATGAACAGTGATATCCAAGTGAGACCACCCAGCATCGTGTGTCTTGGGCTGCCCTTTGGGCAGAGGGAGGGATGGGAAGGCAAGGACCTGCCCCTCTGTGCAGCCACGGATCCTTTCATCCTCCTGGGGAGGGATCCCACTGTGTTTGCCCCATTCCTGTGAGGATAGTGAGCTCCCTGCTTAGTTTCTGGGTGAAATAAAGACCCCCTCTGCCCCTCCGGCATTGCAACCCCTGCCCCAAGCACCAAGCCAAACCCCACAGCATCTGCAAAGGAAGGCTCTGCAAAGGGCAGCCTACAGGGACATGCACAGCCTGGCATCTCTGTCTCTCTCTCAGCCTTGAAGGCAGTCGAGCAGGCCAGGCAGAACCAAGGGGAGACTTTTGCGAGCCGGGAGGTGGCTTACAGGCAACTGATGGAGCTGGCGGAGGATGGAGACGTTGACCAGCTGCTGGATCGCTTCATTGAAAAGGAGAGGAAGAACTTTTTCTGCTTCCTCAGTGCCATTGAGCTGAGCAATGAGTTCTGGAGGATGAAGCAGAGGATCAAGGGCCTCAAGGTCTGCTCCAGGCTCTTCAAGTCTCCCCTTTCTCAGCTGGTGCTTTTGGTCTGGGGTGGGTTTTTCCTCTCCCATGTGTCCAGGATCGTTGCCCACCCCAGAGCCTGCCTCACAGCCTGCCACACGGGTGGGATTAGGGGAATGCAAAGGGGTAGCCAAAAATATAACTCCAGTAGACAGAACGCTGCGTTCACAGAGCTAAAAGTATCTCAATGCTGCCACCGTGTACCCAGTAAAAATACTGCATTATCCAGGAAGGCCCAAGAGCTGCCTGCGCAGTGTGGGGGGCTGGCTGGAGTGAGAAGGGCTGCCTGTCGTGGGGTCATCACTTGCCCTCCTGGCCTGGGGACAGGGATCCCCAGAGGGGTCAAGTGGGATGTCTCCCAGGGTGGAGAGATGGTCCCCAGCCTCTGTTAGGCACATCTGGTGGGCATTCCGCCAGAACCCCCTCCATGTGCTTGTGTTTACACAGAATGAAATTAAGACCATCGTGATGGAGCGGGAGCACGTGGAGAGCAGCACCCTTCATGTCCTGAAGGAGTTGGAGGTATGGTAGCCGGGATTTCCCACGGCAAGGGCAGCAGACCCCCGTCTGTCCCCGCATGTGTCCTCGAGAGTCTGGTTCTTGTCAACGCTGCTCTGGCCAACGGCTGGAGAGGCGTGGGCAGGAAAGGGCCCTGAATTGGCTTTGGCAGCCCTGTCTCCCAGTGCATGGTGATAAGGTGACTGCCGGGCTCCTGCCAGTCCTGGTCCTCCAGCACCTGGGATCTCCTCTGCGGCATGGGGAACTTGGGATTCCCTTCACAGAGCCTTTCCCCTGCAGGGATGGGAGCATCCCACAGCATCTCCTGGGATGTCTCCAGTGTCCATCACTGGGGTGGGGCGGAGAGCAGGGGGCTGATACGACACCTAGCAAAACCTTTGCTGATAGGAGAAATTAAAGAAAACCACTGAGGAAGCCAACTGGTATGAAGACAGATGCAAAGAGAGCAGCAAAGTCCTGGGCCAGTTCAAATCTAGCGTGGAGGTCCTGTCAAAAGAAATCAGCTGCGGTACTATGACGATCGTGAAGCAGCTCGGAGAAAACAGGCAGATGACGGATCTGAACCTGATGCAGCTTTTGGGTGAGTCAGGGCTGCCTGTCTTCCCCCGCCACATGGCCCAGATCTTGTAGGTCCACCACCCGCTTGCACTGTGTTTTAACACAGCTCTTTTTTTTTCCTCTGCCCTGTCATGCATGGGTGTCCCTAATGTGAATTTGCAACGCCAAATTCCCAGCCAGTTCAGGAGCTAACCTGGCTGTACCAACATCTCAGTAGACCTTCAAGCCCTCCTCTTGGTTCTGGGTGTAGGACCCAGCCTTGGGCCCTTGCCCCTGGGGAGACAGGCTGCCCGACAGCACCTCCTCGGGGAAATCAGTGGATCCCCTGCTCAGCAAACAGCCAGGGGTGGGTTTGGGCAGGGGTGTTCCCTGCGGGACGGTGTTTCCCTCCCACCCAGATCTTGTGGATAAGAGGACCAACGAGCTCCTGCTGATGGAGGCCGTGCTGCGCTACACATCGGCCCAGGACTCACAGCCAGGCCAGCCCTCTGTCAGCCCG
>NW_009630620.1:5621-5871 GCF_000690535.1 Cariama cristata | reverse complement strand
GCCAGCTGATTCTCCAGAGCAGGAGCGAGGAGCAGGGCAACACCACCGGCAAGGGCAAGAAAGGGAAGAGCAACATTAAATTATGAGGGCCCTGGTGGGGATGGATTAAATAGTTTCACTCTTGAGCTCCCCCTCTGCTTCTGCATCCTGGACGTGGTTGCATCTCCCTTCTCCTCTGGAAGGAGCCCAACGCCTTCTGCAAGCTTCAAAAGCTCGCTGGGTGATATTTCGGCATGGCTTCGCCCACTGC
>NW_009630620.1:5226-5594 GCF_000690535.1 Cariama cristata | reverse complement strand
GGGGGCGGGAGCAGCTGCTCTCCGGCGGGGTGCCGTCCCCGTTGCACAATCCAACGCGCTTCCTGCAGCCGGGCATCGCGTGGCTGCTAGAGAGGAGAAGGGGACCGTGGTCCCGGTCCTGTCCTGTGCCTGCCCAAGGGGCCTGGGGAGGGCCTGGAGGGAAGCAGGGGGGATGAATGTGCTTGCTGGGTGTTCCCTGCTGAGCTGGGGGAAGCAGACGGCTCTCTGCTGCCTAAAGTAAAGCTGAGACCAGTGCTGGTCCTGGGCTGCTGGGACCAGATAGCTGCTAGCCACAGCCCAGCGCAAACCAGGCTGTTTGGGGCTGGGAAAGGATGAGGCAGAGGGACTTGAGGGCACGCGAGGGTGCT
>NW_009630620.1:4492-5207 GCF_000690535.1 Cariama cristata | reverse complement strand
ATGGGGGCTGGAAAGGGTCTGGGGGCTCTGGCTGGGCACAGACACACTGTGCAGAGACAGCACGCAAAGCCAAGCACCTCTCACACCAGCAGCTGGATCTGCTCTCCCAAAAAGGCAGTTTAATGTGGGTGCTGTTCCCGTGTTCCCTGGGGGACAGGCAAAGGGACCCATCCATGCGACCTACAGAGAAGCGATCTCGTGGTGCCAGCTCCAGTGCTGAGCATGGGCTAGTCCTTCTCTTCACCGTGTGTAATGACGTGGACTAAGTTTTTGTAATCTAGGTTGCCGGACACGTCTGGAGGGAACGCTGCAAACATCTGATCGATCTGCTGGGAAAAAGCCAGGTTGAAAGAGCAGCACAGGAGGTGTTTGTGGCTGGGGGGTGGGGGTCTGTTGGGATGGAGGGCATGGGAGGCTGGCAGAGGGTGGGAAGGAGCTCGTACCTCTTCCTGGGAAAACCTCTCGCCCTGTGTCATCAGCATTTCTTTGATGCTGCAAACAAGAGAGCGTGGTGAGCACCAGGGAGGCCTCGGTGGGGATGCCTGCCCTCCCCCCAGGCACCCCTGCACTCACTAGGCAGATTTCAGGCCTTTCCCCTCTGGATCAAACACCTTGAATGCGTTCAGAATCGTCTCCTCCGGGTCAGCACCTGTGGGAGACATGGCCATGGCCATTAGAGGCGGTGGGGGAGGAAGCCAGCTCGAGACCTCCGCTT
>NW_009630620.1:0-4453 GCF_000690535.1 Cariama cristata | reverse complement strand
CCCCCAGGAACGCTGATCCTGCCGCTGGGGCCTCGAGCATGGGTGGTGGCAAGTAGAGGAGCAGACGTAGGGTCGTGGTGTACCCACAAAGCAGACTATGTCACCATCGCCTTGGCATCTGGCGTCTTATCTAATCTTTTGGGTGTATTTATAGAGCTCCAGGCACGGGCCCTTGGGGCCGCGGAGCCTCCTGGAGATCTGCGGGGAGGCTGCATGCCTTGGGCTGTGAAAGTGATACAGGGTGAAGCCGGATGAGACCATTGGGTCAAAGTCAAGCTGTAGCCAGTGCCCTTGCCAGGGTGGCCATTGGTGACAGCAGGCTCAGAGGTGCTGCAAGATCTCCTGTCTCCTCTTTCTATGGGGACAGCAGCATCACAGCCTGTTGGGTTTTTTAAATGGCTGGGGAAACTGAGGCACGGAGACCTGCTTATACCACCCAACAGGTTGGGGGGATACAGGATGAGATCCAAGTCTCTGGATGGGCAGCCTTAGGGACTGTTGGTATTGCAAGTCAGCATGAGTTTTGGGGTACAGCGGCTTCCCTGGGGACAGTTGCTCAGGGTACATGACACTGAGTTAGTCCTAAATGCAGTGTCTCAGGACGAGGAGGCAGGGAGAGTGTCCAAGTCTAGGATTTGGAAGATGAGGACTGGAGCTCTTGGGGAGAGAGGTTGTTGCTGGTGATGGTCCCACCGAAGGCATTATCTTTGGGGGGGGTTCCCTGTGCTGCCACTGGAAGAAGGTGGCGCAAAGGGATGTGGGAGGGATGGGTGAGGGAGATCATTTCACAAGTATCCCATTGTTGTCCCCAGATGTCACCTCTTGGCCATGGTGTGGGAGGCATCTTTGCTGGGACCCAATTCCCAGGTTCTGCACACTGCAGTATGGCAGTCAGTGCCACCTGCCTTTCCTTTAGCAGCTCCCATGTGAGGCCTCCAAGGAGCCTCTGATGGGTCTCAACTGGAAGGGTGACACAGGCCCTAGGAGTTGGGTGGCTTCCCCAGGTGGGACAGGATATGGGTGATGGTGTGGGTGCCCACCAACCACCCCCGCCATCTCCCCAGGTGCCCTCTCACCCTTGAGTTTCTCCCCAAACATGGTGAGGAACACGGTAAAGTTGATTGGGCCGGGTGCCTCCTTTATCATCTCATCAATCTCCTCGTTTTTCACATTCAGGCGCCCTAGGAGAGAGCAGCATTGAGTGAACCGCATGTCCAATTGCTACAAGACACACCACGGGGGCCTTTACCTGGAGGTTTTTCCCCAAGCCGAGGCAAGCGGCACAGCCCTGAGGAGCCACCTCTGACAAGGAACAGCAGTAGCAGAAGTGAGGATGGGAGAATCGCCTGCTGGCAGAGGACGAGTGGGCTGGACATCTCCAGCTCTGGCTTCTCAGGCTCCAGGATCACAGAAAAGAGGGCTGCAAAGGACTAACTATGCTGCTTCCTTCCCTCACTGCCCCATGGATCAACCTGCTTTAGCCCTCCTCGGAAGATGTTTTGGGTTAAAACCACCAGCATTGTGGTTCCCCGTGGCCCCCGGTGTCAGAAATGAACATGATTGAATGCTTACGTCCTTTTACCCGAAGTTGAGTTGTCTTTGGGACTCACCGGGCCCCATCACTGGTTCCTGCTGGCCTCCTTGATGAGAGAGCCAAGCTGGCAACTTCATGACTTCCCACAAATCCCGTAAATCCCCCTGATGCCCATACCCCCAGGGGTGCTGTGGGATGGGCACAGCCAGTTGCTTCTTAGCACGCAAGAAGGCAGGGAGCATTTGGCTGTGTATAATCCAGGAGCTGGCTCTGCGGGAGCTGCTCTGAGTCACCCTGCGTGGGATCTCACCAGCTAACAGACGTGGGATCGGATCAGGAGGTTTTCAGCCAAACAGGAGATCCAGTTAACGGCTAGGGCTTGGTTAAATGGGGGCTCACAGCTGCTTTCTCATGCAATAGGTCTAATGTCGTCAAAGCTGTTGGGGAGGGGAGTGTAAAGGGTCCTAAAAGGGGGCTCACCGAGTGCAGCAAACGTGTCTCTCAGGTCTGCCTTGTCGATGAAGCCATCCCGGTTCTGGTCCATGATGGTGAATGCCTGGAAGCACAGGAGGAGGGAGAGTTGTCGGCCTTTGCAAAAGCTTTAGTAGCCGCCGCCTCCTCCCTTTGACTTGGATGGGACAAGAGCACTTTGAGGCCCCCCCTCAGGATGGGGCTCTGGGGGTCCTCACCCAGCCAGGGAGCGAATAGCCATCACCCTAACCCAGGAGCAACCCTGGCCCCTGCCCCCTTGGGCGTTGCGGGGTCATGGCTTCCTATGGCAACCCAAACCCCAATGCTCCTAGGAAGCTTTGAGGTGATGCCGTATTTAACAATGTCACTGAGTTTTTATTCTCACTTTTAAAATAAAATGTCTCAAAACAGGGCATGGTGCCTCTTGTGCAAACCAGCTGTCACCGACCTGAAAGCGCTGAGGAAATGGCTGAAGGTCACGTTGCATCAAGGACCCTCGGTCATTTCTACCAAACCCACCTACCTCTTTGAATTCCTGGATCTGGGCCTGCTCGAACATGGAGAAGACGTTGGAATTAGCACCTTCAATCCTCTTCTTGGCTTTCTTGGGTGCCTGCAGGGGTTCAAGTATGTATCACTAACTCACTGGCTTTTTATGGCGTGGAATAAAAGCATGAAACTACCCTATTCTTAGTCGTGAGTCCTTCACGGTAGCTCTGGACTGGTGTGCTCTCTTCGCTGGGTGCTTGGTGGTTTCCCCGTGCGTTGCTCAGCAGCTCTGGGCATACGCGACCCTCCGAATTACTGAGGGGCATTAAAATTCCTGCTTAAATTACAGCTCCATCTTTGCTTTCCTGATGGATTTAGCCAAATAGGTCTGAGGAAAGATGAGTTGGGGAATCACTTCCCCACCAAAGGCTACAGCAGGTCAAAGGATCAGCACTGGGGTGAGATCTCCCTGGGTGGAAACCCAGGTTCGGGAGCGCGCTGTGGAGGTTGCGCACAAAGGCTGTAGACGTCGGGTGCTTCCTCACCCTGCTGTGCCTCTCGCTAAGAACACAGCACTTGTGAAAATGTTTGCTTAATAAAAAAAGCTGCCTCCTCCTGCACTGAGGCTTGAAACAACCAGAAATGGCTCAATGTATCTTTTAAAGAGGAGCAGAGGACAGAGCCGCTCACCATCCCACCCTGCCCGTCATCCCTCGTTCCAGCCACGGGCTCCAGCAGCCTTTCTCTCTAATCCGGGGGATCTGCTAGGAGAAGGCAGAGCGAGAGGGTTTCGGGGGACACGACGGCCCTTCCTCTCGCTATGTGGAGGAAGGGAAAGCAGAAAGATGGCCTTTGGACCCTGAAACAGTCTGCCCCAGTTAGAAAGCTCTGCTCTCTGTTCCCCATGGGATGCTGCTGATGCAGCTAGATGCTCTCCGACTTGCTCACCCCCTTTCCAGGGCAGGAGGGACCGTTGGCCATCAGATCCCTGCTGCCTCCATCGCTCCCTGCCCATTAAAGCTATCCTGGTGAAAAAACTAATGGATTTTGCCTCTTCCCGCTGGAGCTTCAGGCTCTCGGTACTCACCATGGCTTCACACAGCCGCCGATGTTGCTGCGAGAGGTGTCTCGGAGGCAGTCCCTCGCTTTCCCTGGGCTGAAAGAATAAATACATCCCACTCCAGGTTAAAAATAACCCATGCCCACTTTTGGCTGTAATAGGTAAGTTAGCCACCCCCAACCCTGTTGTCTCTGACTTTCGCTGTCCCTCTCTCTCTAATCTGGAATAGCAGCTTGTCCTTGTCACTGGCTGACGTGACATGTGAGCCGGAGAGGGTTTCAAGGTTAACGAAGTGCCAGGCGGCCCCGCAGCTCCCACGCTGGAGATGCTGACCCACGGCGGGGACTGCACAGGAGCAATCCCGCCTGCATTTGTCACTCGGGCTGGGGCCAGGCTTTTCCCCTCCGGAGGACTTGGCCTGGGGGGATCCCCAGCTACAGTTCCCCAAGCCTTTGTCACATGGATGTTTTACCTCCATCCTGCCAGGTGTCTTTGGGAGCCTTCATGCCCCATCGAAGCGCTGGCATGGCAAAGCTGGATGCTGCTCGGCTGCTGGAAGCGGAGGAGCCCCCCTGCCCTGCCTGCACCGGGGTCCCATCGCTTGTGATGCTCAAAGAACAGAAGCAGCCGCCTGGCCACCCAGTCTGTGGCCAAAATGCCGCAGGGCCAGCTCAGGCACAGCGTCCCATCCGAGAGTGCCGAGACGAGGCCGGAGGCGGATGCTGAGCTCCCACAAAGCCGGGCAGGCATGCAGAGCTCCTCTCTCATGTGTCACCCCCCGCCAAGGCACCTGTCACCCAGTTAAGCCAAACACTTGCATGCCTTGGTCTCGAAGAGACGCACACAATTAACTCTCCCCATCCCGGGCTCTGGCAGCCGGAGCCAGCCCATACCCTGCA
>NW_009630619.1:0-1138 GCF_000690535.1 Cariama cristata | reverse complement strand
ATAGGGTTGTAAAGTATTGTTCACACTCCGGTCACAGGAGCCTAAGTAAATATGTTGAGGAAATATGTAAAAAAAAAATAAATTTGTAAAGCACTGTAGACTTGACTGTTGTGCTTCAGCAGAATATACCCCAATCAGCAATCCTTCCTGGTTTTCTGTATTGATCATATTGAGATGTATATTGGAAGCTGAGGGGTTGGTCATGATCCCAAATGAAAATCCAGTATGTGATCATTTTGGGACTGCTCGTGTTCTTTCAAATTGCCTTGACTGGAAAACTTAATATGTTTGCTAACACAATGAGCTCCTTTTTGAATATGCTTTTGGGAATTCAGAGATTTACTAAGGTTTGCAGGTGTTTGGTTTCCAGTACTTTAAGTTTATTCCACATGGAGTTGCAGCGTGACTCTCTAGTGACACAGTGCCACTATTATCTACAAAAATGATTCATGTGTCTCTCGAGCCCTCTTTCTTACTAAGGGGCTCTAAATGCTCTCATCTTTTCAGTGTGTACAGCCTGTGTGAGATTAGAGTTTATCTGACTTTAAGATCTGGTATTAAGATGTAGATATGCATTACAGGTAGCCTTTTGTGAGCCTTTTTGTAAACAGCTTTCAGATGGAGTTAAATAAAAACAGGACATGGTAGCAGTAACTGAGCTCTAGGTGATTGTCTCAGGTTTGATGCCTTATATAGGACAGGTAGGTCTGATGCTCTTGGTATGAAGACAGAATGAGGTACAGTGTCCCGTTTTGAAAGGTGATGCTTGAACTTTTATTTCAGTTTGGACATGAGACAAAGAAATTTCCTATTCCTCTTTCAGTACTTGATGCAGTTTTGGATGTAATTATAATTTGGAAGATAGTTATCCACACTAACATCAAAAGCTAATACTACAATAGTGGCGCAAAATATTTGTTGTCTTATTTTAAGATCTCACAGAAGTTCTAGTGAAATCAACCTCAATGAGAGTAAAATTTTTTTTCCCTGATATTTACAAGATGCCTACTGAAGCATTACACTTGCTGTTAAAAGAGTTTGGCATAGAAATAGAAACCAAATCATTAAATATGTTCATTATTTGTAAAGTGATAAAATCTCCTAATATAGAGAAGTCCATGTATCTATTCCAACTTTC
>NW_009630618.1:4036-20064 GCF_000690535.1 Cariama cristata | reverse complement strand
AGGGCCTTCCCTCAGTGCCCGGCTGGGAGGTGGCGGTGGGCACCCCGCCATGCTGGGGGGGCGAGAGCCGCCCACCGGCCTGGGCAGCGGGGCTTTGGGAGCGCTCTGCTTGGGAAAGGTGCAGAAGGCCTTTGGCTCCTCTCAGCCCTGAGGTGAATCAAACAGTAGATCACACTCATGTGATTTTAAATTTTGAACTTTAACCTCAGTCGTGACACGGTCCTTCTCGAGCAAACACAGCTCGGAAAATTCAGTGTGACACACCAAGTGGGGTAAACAAGTATCATACCTAGAGTTAATGGAGATCAGAAAAAGCATTGTAAAACTTATCGTTTTCAACATTGTATTGCATTACTTTTGGTATTGATACTAAGGGAACTAGAGAGTTAATCTTAGAAACACAAGCCTGTTACAATGGTATGTAGTAGTGTGTAACTTTGTACCAGTGCATGACCACATCTGGCATAAAAGTGATAACAAGACCCTTAAATCAAGGACGTTGCGCTCATTATCAGGGACTGCACTTCAAGGCAGGAACTCTTAAATCATTACCAAAGACCTTGTTAGGAGAACAGGACCTGAGACTGCTGTCAATCAAGAAAAAGGAAGATGAGAGCTAAAAGTTCAGCAAAAGGACATGGTGATGAAGAAGAGTGGAAGAAGTAAAAGACCACCAGATGTCTCTGAAAACCCCCAAAAGGACTAAAATGGACATACGGAAATAGGAGTTGCCTATGATAATGAGTTCCAGGAAAATTGTTAATATGTTAATCATCTCTTGCAAGTCTTATGACTATGTATAAAAACTAAAAATATAAGCCTGTAACTAACACAAGCACGGTATGCACACTAGGTGGAAGGATCCCCCGTGCATCCAGCGCTGCTAATAAAGAATACTGAATCACTGCTAAATTTGATGTTTAATTTCTTGGAATCAGTATAACCAACTAGTTTTTTGGATGATAAATGAAGCTATTGGTATACACAGGGTTAAAGAAACTAAATATTATAAAACTTACCTCACGGGGTAACAGCTTTTGGATATAACGAAGTGTGCTGGACATAGCAGACTATGCACTAAACTCATCAAAGTTGATGTATTTTAGTCAAAGCAAAGGTATTTGTCCTTGCCTTTATTGCAGCACTTTCTTCTTTCATGTATTTTTTACATAGGCATTCAAAATGATTTTGTAAAAGATTAATACTTCTAGAACTTTGGCTCTACAGCAAATGTACAAGTGTATGCTGGGGTTTATTCTCAATGCCAGTAAAAAATTGGTGTGATTTTTTTAATGCATATTTTTGGGTTTATTCACTAATGAGGCCTCTGTTGCTCTCTGCTGACAGTAAACTGGACTTACCTACCTCACCTTGCCAAGTGGGTTCCAGCATGGATGTCGTGTACAGCAGACACACCACTTTTTCCTGATTTTCACATCATGAACGTCAGCAGTACTAATCACAAAGGAAAAACAAAAAAAAGCCTTGCATTGTTGTATAGGATGTAAAAAATCACATAAGCAATTTGCTAAATTACTGTAATGAACCAGCGGTCAGTGTTCATTATTGAGTGGTATCAAACCTTTCGTTGCTAGTGCTGCAGTGGTTGCATTATGCAGTGGTGACTGAAGAACCCTAAATGATTGCTAATTCTGTTTCATACTTAACTCGCAATGTATTTGTGCCGAACTCCCGAATTCATCAGTGATTGAACACGTGGTGCAATGGTTAGCCCTGGCTAGCTGGAGGTCGCAGTTGAGATCAGGCTTCCTTTTTGCTTTGTCTTTGTGGGACAAAACCTATCCCAAAGAACCCATAGTTTTGTGAAACAAGAGGTGAAGAATTTGAAGCAGATGACATGACTGTCCAGAACGGGCACAATAAAATAATAGCAGAACAGGAACACTATCCAAGCCTTCCAGGTCCAAATGTGGCTTGTCATTCAATGGCCTATCTTACTTATTTTTAAGAATTTTTGCAGCATACGTGTGTCATGAGCTCAGCAGCAGCTATCATTGCAATATTCAAGTTTAGTCTCAGTTTGGAGCTCCCAGGCTCTTGAATGGTAGTTTTCTTTAATCTTTCTCTATCTGTAAGATTGTATGGTCGGAAGGCCCAAGAAGGAGCATGACTTGCTCCTCCTGATTAGCCCTCCTTTGAGCAGGGATCAAAACTGAGGATGCCCCTCCTGGGGGTGGGTTCCTCACTCAAAGAACTGCTTGGGCATCTCCATTATATCATCTTCGGTCTAATGAATAAAGATCATCAGTTTCCCATTTATAAAACAGAGGCAATAATGCTTTCCTAATTACCCCATCCAAAACAAAACAAAAATATGATAAAAATTATATACCCATTATATTCATACCTATGTGTATATACATGTAGTGATAGATACAAACATCCTTGTGTTTGCATGGTTTCCCAGGATTAAATCAGTGATACTCTAACAGTGGCAACCTCCTTGCGACTTCAGTATTTGCTGTCATAAGTGTCTGCTTCTCTAAAAACATAGGCTTCTATTCAACAAAGTGAGATATTCTGCCAGCTGATAAAGTGTGAAATATCCACAGAACTAACTGGAAAAATGTTGATCAAACAATGTTCATCGTAAGGTTCTTGCACAGAATAATATCAGTTTCAAATAAGCTTCCCTAAGAAAAGATTTTTTTTTTCTAAACCAATTATTCTTATTTAAAGAAAAACAAAATCAAAACAAAATGGTTGGGTATTATTTATTCTATAAGATTATTTTTTATATTTTTATTTTATTTTTAAAATTATGTCATATCATAATGTCATAGCAGGCTGCTACTTTATCATGTAATTTACTGCTTTGTCACACAGTCCCACAGTGGTACAACACATCATTCTGGACATACTATAAAAATATAACCTTTCTGAGTTTAAATGAGCTGTAGGTTTGCATTTTCTGCAAGTGATCTACATAAAAGACAATGTTAGCGTAAGAAGGCTTGTGAACAGTTCTGGCTTGCCTTAAAGCAGGAAACACCCTGCAAAATTGCCACAATTATCACTTTGTTTATTTATGAACTTATACCCATATCTATGAAAGAGATCACAGTCCCTGAAAGCAGGACCGTGATAATGCTGTTTCTTTTAATGAAACAAAAAGCTTTTTTTAATGAGTTTTGAAGATGATGTGTATTGGCAATGAAATACCACAGAGGTGTACTCCTATTCACAAAATACTGGTAGCGTAGTTATTGGAAACTTAAGTCTGTGTAAGTTCCCTTAAAATCTTCTTTCTTCAGTTTGTTTTACAAAAGATAAGCTTTGGTGTCTCTTTTTTATTGTACATTCTTGGAATTGTAACAACTGCCTCTTCAGAACAGCTCAGGCAAAATGTGGTGTGGTGAGAAGGACTGATGGACAGGCATTTCCTCTAAAATCCCTGGGGACCGGCACTGGAGCTGTGGTTTGAACTTTCGGAAACTTTGTGCACAGGTAACAGCAGCAGCTGTTCCTTACGACGTGGAATCAAGGAAATTATAAACTCCCTGAAAACCTGACAGGGAACTGGTAAATGGTCACTTGCTAGAAATGCTCCTAGACAGGGAGGTAAAGTCAATGTCACCTCTCCGTAACACCAGCATAAATCAAAGTGTCTGTAATGAAATCAGATGAGTAAAAGATTTACATAAACTTGGCTGAGAACAAAATGTGTCTCTGCATCTTCAGCAAAAACCTTGAATGCCAAAGCTGTGATAAATGATTAACTGCCTCCTGTGAAAATCAAAGAAAGGCAGAATTACAAATATCGTTATTAAAAGTATCATTAATCCTATAGAAAACCATCATCTTTTTTGATTTATACTTCATACAACCTTTTTTTTATAGGTTTGTAAAGCACTGAATTGGCAATAGGATAGTTTTATATTAAATCTCTGCGATAATATGTCTGTAAAGACAAAATGAAAGGTGGCAACAGTTCAGAAACTCTTTATTAGCACGGCTGAATAAAATTGATTTGTTCAGATTTATGGACTTTTTCTGGCACTGGGTTTAAAACATGATTTTTATTATTGTGTTTCCTGCCTAGGAAGAATTAGATCACACTATCCTTGAAAACCTAGAAAGCCAAGAACGATTAATCATGGCACTGACCGACTAAGGAGAAGAACCGCAGATGGCCTAGTGTTTGGGAAAGGATGTTCCCGGAGTACCAGAGCAGCAGCAACAAGCAGAGAGACAGGTACTGCAAATAGCAAACTGGTGACGTTGGAGGTGTGGGAGGCTACTGGGAAAATATCCTGCAGTGATTTTGAAGACTTCTTTCCAACTTCGTGAATTCCTGTGGGAGCCCTGAGTAGCCAATATGTTCATTTTCAGTGGTGCCCAGCGACAGGTTAAGGGACAATGGGCACAAACTGAAACTCAGGCAGTTCCACCTGAAGATGAGGAAGAACTTCTGTACTTTGAGGGTGGCCGAGCCCTGGCACAGGCTGCCCAGAGAGGCTGTGGAGTCTCCTTCTCTGGACATATTCAAAACCCGCCTGGACGTGATCCTGTGCATCTTGATGTAGGTGACCCTGCTTTGGCAGGGGGTTGGACTGGGTGATCTCCAGAGGGTCCTGCCAGCCCCCACCAGTCTGGGATTCTGTGATTCATGCCTCAGTCTGTCACTGGCAGGAGATTTCATGACTTTGCAATTGTATCTGTGTCCCAAATCCAACAGACACTAGCCAGACAAGGCATCTGTCTCCTGACAGGGGAATGTAGATCAAAAAAAAGACAACTTTCAACTTAGCATGAAGTTTAAGTGGAAGTATACAATTATATCTATTCTAGCATAAAGCCCTCAAAATAATTTCCATCTTGTGTAGGAAGGCAGCTGGGATAGCAGGAAAAGCAAAAGTGCAAGATACTTTCAAAGTGGTTTGTTTATTTTATAATGGAATTGATTCACTAAGATATGAAATCTTGCAGTAAGACGAAATATGAATACAGTCAGGGAGCAGTAAGAACCAGACACAAGGAAATATCCCTCACTGTATACCTGCATTCAAGGTTGGCTTTTGTATTTCTCCCATGCTCCAATTAATGACCCTTCTCCTGAGTTCCCTTTCCTGTTCTCGGATTGCCTAACGTCAGCTTCCTCCAGCGTTTAGTTATGTAGCGGCCAGTTTGCCTCAGGGCCAGGAAACCATAACAAGATTTGTGCTCTCTTAAGACAGGTGCTCAGATTGAGCAAATTTTGAAAGGAATAAAAAAGGGCCCACAGAAAGAGAAGCCCTCCCTATGGCATTCATTTTGTGTGCCAGTGCTGTAGTTCTTCCTGGAGGGCTTTCTTCAGTTTAAGGTTTCTTCAGTTTGAAGGTTATCTTGTCAGTAAGTCTGGAATTTAAATTGTTTTTAGAGTTCCCAGAAAAAAAAACCAAAATCTGTCTATGACCTAGACATATGATTCAGTTCATGAAAAGTCCCCTACCATTCTGCTAGCAAGTAAGGAAAAAAATGGCATAATGTGAGCACTATTAAGTGAATCATTATAATGAAATGAAATGGGGACCAAAGTGTTTTAATCACCTCTTCCTCCATCCTTAATGATATGTTGAAGAGAATCCTACACAAATCTCACGTCCATAGACTGTGAAAATCCAAGAATTGGGCCATACTTTGGGACTCTGACAGATTTCATTTTGTGAGAGTACCTCCCCTCAGGATTTGTAGTGTGTTCATTCACACAAAGAGTGGCTGTTTTGTTTCAAGGATCACTTCCACATTTTTAGGCTCTGATCCAGTTTTGAGAGGGAGATGGATCAGGCCCTGGATTTCCTTAGGCCAAGTTTGAACTGTTGCTGCTTATGTGTGAGAAGAAAAAACCTTCAGAACTGAGCTTGGCAGTAACGCTGCTCACCTCCCCTGCTACGGCTGCTCATGCTGTTTATTTCCACTTGCCCCAGCCACTGTGGGGTAAACCCACTGCAGCTTGTTCTTGGGTGCTGGGTGGGATGCTCATACCACTGCCACGCACCAGCTATTCCGTGACAGCGAGGGTAATGCCTTCATGTCTTTGTTCACTGTGAAGCCAAAGCCCCTCTCCTGTCCCACTGGATGCAGATGGCTGTAGTTGCAGTAGTCATCTCTTCTGTGTGTTTCTGCTAGCGATGAAAATCAAGGATACCTTAGATGAGCACTCTCCTGTTTGAGGGACAGTTGGTAGGAGGCAGTCCTGAGATCCCTGTGCATTTTCTGTAACGCTGGAAGGTACTGAACTTTGAGAATGAGGACGATGCACATAAAGTTAACTGCGTAGTGTTAATGAGAGGTATTTCCCATGTGTTCCCTGGCTCTTCTGCCTGACAGGAATACCAATACATGGTGGGGGTATTGTACCACCAGGCAGACCCGAAATTTAATTACCAGGAGGATCTGTGAAGAAATTCTGCCAGAGTCAGTGGAGTGTTATGAAGCCGTCTATGTAACTTGCCCAGTTAAGTACTGCGCAGGGTACTTGAGAGAAATTGAGATAAACAGTCGTCTCTCTCTGTCTCTCCTTTCCTGCTCTACATCCACAGTCAACCAGTCTGATGCTGGTTAGTCAAATAGGAATTTGTTGTGTGAGCCTTGAGGTTGTTTACACACACAGGGTGTTCTTGAAATAGTAACTAGATGTTAAAAGAAGACGGCTCCCAAACTGTGATGACCAGCAGAAAGTCCAGTGACTCTCCTCCTGAAGGAACCAGCAGGTAAATCCATTACGAAGTGGTCCTGTGTTCCACCACTGCAGGACATGGTGGACAGCAATGTCAGTACAGGAAATATGGGAAAAATATATGGGAACTGAGTCTGGATATGGGGCATTTACATGCTTGATGTACTTTTCTGGTCTTTTTTAGTGCAAGTGAATGTTTCAAAGGAAAATGCAGTCATTCTCGGATCATTTTCCTTAGAGGTAGTAGCTAATTTGGAGCCACCGACTATAAATATATAAAGAAGATTATTTATTCCTAGTCCATTACTTTGCAGTCACCCACAATTAATTTTCCCATCTCATTTTCTCGCACTGTCACTCAGTATCACAAGATTCTTTGCCGTCAGCTTTTGGTCTGACTGTCTGGAACCATGAAGGCAAACTTTGTCACCTTGCTGTTCACACTTTCACTCACATTTTCAATAGTTGGGCCATTCTACAAGTGCCCCCTTGCCTCTAGCAAAGGTGACTATTTTAACATTCTGGCAGTTTCAAAGAAGACAAAGAAAATTAGGAGTGCCGTATGTTTACATCCTGGGCAGGAAGGTGATGCTAACGAGTAATTAATTGTAAGTGAACATGTGGCTTTCTTGAGTACAGGATCTGCTCTAGCACTTTTTAAATCTGCTGTGAATGTTACTTAGTTTAGAATAAAACTAGTACTTGAGGTAAGAATAGTTTTTTGGCTGGTTTTGAAATATATTGTTTCTGATTATGGTGTGTATTTCTCAAAGTTTTTTATCATTATTTTCTGCCATTTTATCATGTTTGTAACTTCTGTTTTTTTCTGGCGTTGTGTAAGTGTAAATTGAGTCATGTTTTCAAGTGAGAAGACAACTTCTGATGCGGTACATAAAAATACCATGTATTAAGCTATCAACTATAGCAAGAAAACTATAATACTGCAGTAAGTCAAGGCACAAAGATTATAATAATTGTAATAAACTGCAGCAAATCAAAACACAGAGATTTAATGTTAAACTGCTATCAACCTGAAATCAAGGGCCAAATTCTGATTGCCTGCTTTACTCGCCGAAATGAGATCTACTGACTGCACCCCAGAGATGTCCAGTTCAGCAAACAGATTTTGAGCATCAAAGTTAAGCACTGATATTCCCTGTACAGCCAGCAGAAAGCAATGGAGCAGGGCAGTGAGCTCTGGAAGAAGATTTAAAGTGCCTGAATGAGCTGCTAACTTTGCTATTGTCTGTGTACAGAAGGAACAGGAGGAAATTCGACATCCCACCTCTTCCCCTAAGCTACAAAAAATGTATTTGCAATGCATGCAAACTGCCTCCTGGGAGCATTTTGACTCCCAAGTTTTGCCTGGGAGTCATTTGAGGGAATGTTTGGAGTTGGGCCCTGACAAAGCATGTCTGTGGAGCTATTCAGTGCTCCTGCACACCATCCAACTTGTTGGAGAAGCACCATCTTTGCAAGGAAGTAAAAGGAAGTATATGAAGAAAAAAGACTCAAATGCTATTTTAAGGCAAGTCTAGGGAAATGCTATTTCCTTTAACTCAGACCTTATCTCTCTTGGTATCAAATACACTAATTGTTTATCATGAATCATGTTATTCTAGATAATATTTAGCTTTGAAATATTTTTCTTTCATTTTAAAATGAATTAATAAAACACTTTAATGTGGGATTAAAGTTAGTTTTAATCTGATGACCTAAAATGTTCACTATTAAAATGATTTCTCAAGTCTGTCTAAGAGGAATATTCTTCTCAGGGGTGTATTTGAACTAGAAGTTGGTATAATGTATTACAGAACTATTAAGAAATTGAGAAATTCTCAGACAGAGTATTAGGCTATTTCCTAAAAAAAAAAAAAAAGGAAAGAAAAGGAAAGAACCTTCTAAAACATTCAGTCATGCTTTCATGCTTTACTGAATCACTGAAGACTAAATATTCCCCAAATACAAAATTAACAATCGGTGTTCTCTTAACAGTTCTGTAATGTGCGCTTGCTGAGGAGCTGGGGTTTGGGAGGGGGAGGATCAGAGACACTGAATGGCTAACTTTGTTGAAATCAAACTTTAAAGTCAGGTATTGGAGAAGCTAGTAACTATCAAAATTTTCCATCAAAAATCTTTTGCTGTGATGAGCTTTTATGTAACAGTACACATATGACCAAATAAATTATTATCCACACTTTCTTGTTATTTGCCTTTTCATTAATATTTTGTCATGAATTTCAATACCTCTAGTACATGCAGGTGTATGACTCTGTCCTAAAAAATACAGCAATTATGAAGTAAATATGAGTGGCAATCAGTCATTGAAAACATCCCTCCATTATCTTTGTCTTTACAATTCTTAAAAATTGCAGTGGGTAATTCTTATTTAATGTATAAAAATAACATCTAATAGCTGGAAAATGCTTTAAGTTCCTTTCAATTGCAGGTTACAAGATAATCATCTGTGGGAACATGTCTCAGCATTTCCATGTATTCACAGCTGACAAAATGAAATGTCTCCTTTAATTCTTTTGGCAGTTGAAGAAAAGTGATTGAAACCTTTTGTTATACAGCCTTCAAGATTAAGTGCTCACATCTGTTGAGTAGTTTTTGAAGGACGTAGTATAGATTTGGGTAATTAGCTAGAAGCTCTTTTTTTCCATTAGCTTGTAGGCAGAGTACTGTCTCCGAAGTTTATTATCAGACTTAAGAGTTGCAAATGATGTTATCAAAGTTCAAGCCACTTGATTATGGCATTTTCAAATACTCCGCATGCAGTTTCCTTGCTGTCTAAAATAATCAAGCAGATAATGGATTTCACATTTCACGGTAATGGAAAACTGTCAGGAACATTGTGAGGCATTAATGACTGGGGGCATAATGTGCCCTTTAACTGTTTTCATCTGAAGGAGAAACACGTAGCTTTTGCCCTGAGCAGTTGCATCTTTTGAATGAATGGTGCAAACAATACCAGTTAATTTGCTGTTATGCTGATGTGGTTTATATGAATGTCTATACATAATGGATTTATTTAGTTGCTTCTGCAGAAGCTATCTTTGAATTTATTCACAACAAAAAGGGTTTCAGTTTTGCTGGTCAGATCTTATTATGCTGGAATTATTTTTATGATCTGCTGTGATGCAAGCTATCTTGTAGCTGACAATCCATTGCAAACAAATGAGAAACAACTTCTGCATCTACTACAGAAAGCGTTATGGCAGCTATCGCAGTCTGTTCTGATCTGCGTAAATAATTTTCTGACTCATTCCATGAAATGGAAAATCTTTTCTTTTGTCTTTTGGATGGAATGCTGCTACTAAAGTAATTGTCACAGTCATGATTCATGGTGGGCTCCGAGTCAGCCAACAATGAATAACTGTCAGCATATCTGCCTCCATATCAGACCATGTTCATTGTGTTTACTCTCTATTATTTGTGTATTGAGCAAATCATCTTTAGATATTATGCCTTCCACAGGCAGTACTTATCTTTCCATGCCAAATAACTGCACATGCAAGAAATGCTGGTTTGCTCCACATACATACTTCAAATATATCATTTGAACTGCAGTGCTCAAGACTGTAACGATTCTTAGGCTTCTCAGGCTTTAGGGGCACTGTCTATGTGTAAATTATTGCTGTTTGAAGCTAGACACAGAATTTGATTTCAATAAAATTGATCTTTCATTTTCTCAGTCTTCAGTAAAGGAAGTTCAAGTTCAGAGAGTCAGACGAGGATGAGTGAGTCCAGAAAAATACTTGTTTTACTTTTCTGCCTCATTGTGACCAGGTTCTTCAGGCATCCTGAGATCACAGTCAGCATCCGATCCACTACTTAGGGAACCTTCCCCTCGCTTTGAAACTCCCAGAGTCTTTACCCCAAGATTAAAGAGAGTTTGGTTTTCTCAAGTCCTTATTCTGTAATTTCCTCAGCACCTCCAAAGACACCAGGAAAGAAATTCATACGTCAAAGCTGAAGTCCACGTACAGTTCTCAGAGCACCTGTTCGTAACACAAACCAGTTCTAGCAAAGAACAAGCATTTCCTGATTACATAGCTACTGTAAATTTTCCAGACATTTCCAGTCTTGCTTACCCTTTCCTCAGCTGTGTGCAAATTGCAAAAATACTGAGTTTCAACATCCTCGACTTGCTTCATAGGTGCAGTTCAAGGTGTTTGAACTTCTGTAGTTGTTTTTTGTTAAAAAGCTTAGGTTCATATAAGCTGAATTCTTCAAGGTTCCTTAGTGTTGGTCTACAAAATTCTATTGTTTTGGATGTCCCCTTCTTCACACAAGAAATAAAATAAAGAGCGTCACTAATAATAAACAGTGAGCAGTCAACCTAGAAGGGGATACACAGAGCTAAGCAAGAGGAAAATGTCTGCACGCACGTTTACCTGAACATTGCCTGAACCAGGGCTTCTCCATGGGCATCTCTGTCCTCCCGGGATTCAGACCGTTGGATACTTTCAGAAGAGATCACAAGATGGAAGAAGATGGTCTTGTCCTCCACAGCATTGTCATTCAACATTAAATGTTTATAAAACTATAAAGGGATCACTTCTAAACAGTGATTTGTGTGACTCAAAGACACTGATGACAAATAAGGTATTTTACATACTTTTTTATTATTGAAAATATTCCTCAAAGACATGACTTCACTTACAACTTGCTTAGCTCCATCCAGAAGGAAATAAAGCTCCTCTCTTTCTTCTTACTTCTTGAATAGATTGAATATCTACACACTGAGTAAGAAGTTAAAACTGCATCACCAGAGGTAGTAACATCCTCTTAAATACTGCTTTATGTTCTTGTGGAGTAGAAGAAATGAAATAGAAGACTTAAGAATAGCCTTGAAAGAGCTTTAAGGAATAAAAGCACGTAGAATTAGGAAAAAAAGCTAGGCAAATAATACTTTAGAAACCCTGACCTTGAATTATAAAATACAGTAGTGCTACACTCGAAGTGTGTATTAGAATTAGAATAACTCATAAAAAAGTGTACTCTGCATCTTGCACATGTCAGTTTCTCTGTTTGCATTGGTGCATTAAGTTCAAGGCACAGTTTTTATGGTTTTGGGTTTTTTTATAAAGAAAATGATAAAAAATGCACTACTAGTATGGCAAATATTAAGAATAGGATTAAATCCAGTATACTCAAATATCCAGTATCAGGTATCTTCTGGGCATAGACCAGAAATTAGTATAACATTGTCCACTCCAATTTCTCCAGTTTTGCCCTTCCCACGTTCTGATTCAAAAGTGACCTGTCATAAGAAAAGACACGTATTAACAGTGAAAATGTAGCTTATCCAACCATTTAGCAACTCTTAATGTTAATTAGTTATAATGCTATATCTGAGGAATGCTTTTCACAATACAGGACTTAATGACTTAAATCCTTGCAGTTTTTAGAGTTTACGTGTATTATTTGAACTAGACTTATAATCCTCTGCACAGATTTACAATACCAAATGGATTAATTTAATAAGATTATTTATTTTCATTGTACAAAGAAAATGCAAATTGAGTGAAATCCTGTTATAATAATGTAGTTTTATCACAGTATGTGATGTTAGTGCACTTCATTTCTTGAAGACATTACAACTGTTCATTTTAGATCTATTTGGATCCTTGGGTTTTGGGTGGATATATACATATATACTTAGTCTCTCTCTCTCTGTAGTATGTATATATATAGTATGTATATTGTAAGAGAGAGTGGGTTCATTTTTATGAATAGGATGCCTGGGTTTTTATTTTATAGTCTGATTCTCATTTATGTAAAGGCTTTTCTACATCATTCCAGCACTGCAAAGAACCTTGAAAAGGGCTCGCATTTCATTTATACTCACAGTATCCAATTACACACTAGAAGCCTTTACACAGCACTGAAAACATTCAATCACATAAATGAAAATCAGGGCCTAGGATTTCAAGGAGAAACTTGCTGAAGTCCTGATTGAGGCAGTTTTCAGGCATACTTCAGTGCACAGTGTTCCCTCTTGGCTAGTGTGTCCTGCTCCTAAGGTGATTGCCCACTCTTGATTATACACGATGTCTCCTTTTGCTCTGAAGGTCTGCTTTAGTGTGACTTGAGAGCATCCCCTTCTATGACACAGAAAGTTTTCATTTTTCCAGGCATGTATGTATGCTTCTGTTGCATGAGATATTAAGGAAAGATTTTGATTGCTCGTGTTAATTTATGATCTGATGCAGTTTTTTTTTACAAAACAATAGGATTACTGGCATCGGTGTCCTAACCAACTGGGGCGATTCAGTTCTGAAATTACAACCAGATAAAAACTTTTTCTGTCTCCTAAAATGTGTGTTCCTGTTTCCCATTTCAGATACGCCTTTCAATTGCCAGCAAGCGATGCCTATGAAACATTTGGTGGAACACTTGAGGATTAGGAAATTAAGCTGTTGTGTTGGTTATGGTAGTTGGCTCATCGATTGTGTTATACTTACACTGTTAGTTGTTTCAGCTCCCTGAAATAGCTCTATTTTCCCCGTTCTCCACCTTTCATCTTCTCCTTTGTTCTGCTCCCAGACAGGAGCAGTTTTTTTGTTTGCCAGGAATACTCGAAGTTTCCCCACTCTCTCGCCAGCAAGCCGATAACTGAAAGTCAAGCAGTAGCTGCTCCTTGGTTTGAGGTCGGTGAGGAGAAGTTTTAGACGCCCCATATCATTCTTGTGCCCCACAAAAGCTGGAACTGCCATGTAGTACCCATCGCCTTGTAACAAAAAAAAAAAAGGAAAACCCATCTTTAATCGACTTGTGTTATTTATTAGCAAATTGAAGACATATTTGCTAAGAAAATGCATGGAAGCTGTGTTACTTGAGTAATTTAAAATCAGACTGAAGAAAAGCAGCAGGGAGTGTACTTTGCAAGGAATAAGCTTGCACTGCTGGAATTCAGATCAGTTTAGAGAGCAGAGGTGTTCATATTTCACTGGCAATTACAGTCATGCTTCCTTACACTATCTTTCAAAGCCAAAACCATCTCCATTTTTCAAATGCAGCAGCCTGAAACATACTGCTGTGCCTCTGTGGTCAGACCATTTCCAGTACTTGAGCTAGCTCAATACTCTCTCCACTCTCCTCTGCAGTGATGACAAACTCATGAAGGAACTGATAGCTTGTTCCTCAAATCCTGGAGGATCAATGAAATGACAGAGACACACAAAGTGATAAAGGGATAAAACATCTGGGACCATAAATAAAGTCATAATCAGCAGAGACAAGTTCGAGGAGATGGGGTAAGGTCAGGGTAAGGTCTTCCTGGAAGTGACAGCACAGAGCAGGGACTTGGGGAAAAGGAAATACATGGAGCAGGAGAGGAAGGATTAGTGAAGAAAGACTGCGATGGAAAGACTGTGAGGGCAGAGGGAGAGAATGTCCACGTAGGAACTGGAGCAACTGGCCTGCCGGATCTGCAGGATCCACCGGTCACCTACTGCAGCGACTTCTGCAACATTTCCGCTGTCACAGGGGAAGAGACATCCTTTCAAACAAATGTCTTCAGCCACACTTTTTTATGTACACCCGCATGGCAGTCACACATTGCACTTGCCGAGCCCTTTCTCAGGTTTTAGCAGGCCTGCCGTTGGTACCGGGTCAGGTATCGGTTGTTCTCAAATAGCCCCCTGCCCTTGGCTCACTCTGAGGAACACCGTCACTAGTTGGTCTTGCAGAGTTTGAGATTTCTGAGCAGTTATCACAGCGCTGTCTAAGCCGTGTGAGTGACTACATTGTCACATCCATCTAAATGGCAGATGTGTGGTTAAATACCCTACCAGCCTTGGAGGGATACAATGCGTAACTAAGAAGGTTTCCATTGCTTTGTACCTTGCAATTCTGAACAGTTATATTCTAATAATTTTTCTCATCTTTTGATTAATTTGTGTTGAAATGTGTTGCTGATTACCAGTTGCCAGTGGATATTTCAAAGAAACAACTTCCACTACCAGCATCCTCTGCCTCTTTTTTTCTTTTACAAAGATAACCCACTGATAGGAAAGCTAATTCTTGATACTGTTTTCCCCTCCACCCCTCTTTTTTTGAGGGGGTTAGCCATCAAATCAAAGCATAGCTAGAGGGCAGATATTTAAATACCTCTATCTCGATCAGCAGGATTCCAGTCAAAGTCATCATCAGCATCTTGCTTCCAGTCACAGACCCCTCGACTGAAGCTGCAATCAACTGAAAAAAAAGTTGGCCATAAAGACTCAGAGATAAGAGGAGCACTATATCATAAGTACTGATAAAAATAATTTGCTCTTTATTCACTCAGTTATTAATGTACAGGTCATTCTAAAATTAGCTACAACCTGAGTTCATATAGTGTTGACCTCGATTAAATTGCAAAAACACAAAACATTAGAATGTATGTAGTAATTCTTTCTTTAACTCACAGGAAAATCTATTGTGTCTTTTTACTGCCAATCTCCCATCTGCACGTGAGTTTATACGCTCTGACTTCTGTATAGCATGAGTGCCTGCTGATCACCAGGTATGGTTGGAGGTGTTAGTTTTGAACTCTAGCATCATAAATGGTTTAGGATCTGCCAACTTTAGAGTTTTCCTCTCTCCGTTTGTTACACTGCTGCTGTTGTAACCTACAGTTGAGATCCACAAGCACCAGTTCTATCCATTGAAAGAGAGAAGCTGGCCTCCCATGAGAGGAATCCTTTCTGTCAGCACTCGATACTTGTACTACCTGGAGCTGGGAATGGCCCAAATCTGTTGACCTTTAGAGCACACTGAAAAAGGGTGTCACCCAGCGCACACCACAGCCTTCATGACTCTGCAGGTGAAAAGCATTACATACACAAAGAAAGAAACACTGTGCAATGCAAGCACGACAGATCAAATTAAGAATAATACGTCAGCCATCACAATTTCCTCAGAAAGAAGCATCCTCCTTCTTTTCATGTATTTTATGAGACAGAGAAGTGCAGTATGTGACATTTAGAGAGCTTTACTGTATAAATCCATTGTTTCTGAGACTATTGTTTTCTGAATTGGAAAAACCCCAGTATCTTACCCTTAATGCCAGCCAGCATATCTGTCTGTTTTGTTTTGTTTTGTTTTCTTTAAGACTTGGAAGCATCTGTGGATTGGTTTTGGGTGAAACCCACCTTGGCCTAAAAATAATCTCAGCTAGAGCCAATCCCAGCATTTCAGCCCCTGCCCACTTGGCTGGTAACTCCCCAGGAGGATGCTGCTGCCCTGTAAATGCATCGGCTCAGTACAATCTCTCAGTCCCCCCTTTTGGATTCTGCTTTTTTCTGTGGCTCTCATAAGGAGGTCCTTATAGTCAGCTTCATGATTCTGTCCATCA
>NW_009630618.1:0-4005 GCF_000690535.1 Cariama cristata | reverse complement strand
AGCTCTTGCCCGCCAGGAGAGAGGGGGAGAGGGCCCTCTGATCTGCCTTTATGCTCTGCGTTGACCAGAGCTACCCTGCAGTCTGTTACAGTTCCCAACAGGCAGTGATGTTTTCTGTTTGAAAGTGCGTGAAGCAGTTTCCTAAGGCATGGCAGAAACTCAAGTTGTGTACGCAAATTGAGGGGTCTTGGGCCTTCTACGCTCCCCTGACTGATTTTGCAACAATTTTTTAATGTGAGAAAGAACGAGTAGTAAGTATCATCTTACTCTGATAATCCACAGGACTTACTGATGAATTGGGAACTATCATAAATTCATAGCCAGGCTATTTAAGATTCAGAGTAAATATTTATTCAGTCTTGTTAAGGGGAAATTCCTATTGACTTCTGACAGAGGACCAGGAGAAAAACCAAGAGAATGGGGACATTGGCATGTTGTTGCATACCATTCAACACTCTTCTAACATGGTTTCATTTTATAGACAATAGAAATGACTTTATTTTTTCATGACTATGAAATAAATCAAGTGAAATTCAATCGCAAGTCAGGTTTCAATGTGGGGGCACTGTCTACACATGGCTTATAAACAAGTATGTTTTGAAAAGGAAACAAAACCAGCTTCTGACACTGGAACTGGCAGAATGCTTTGGCCAGATACTGTCTCTAACACACTCACCAAACCTTTGTCTTACGTTAAAGGCTTTTAAACTGGTTCTGGCTTGGCTAATTTAGATTGTCATGAAAACACACAATACACAGGAAAATAAATACTGTAGAATAAAAATAATCTACCTTCTTGTTCTGGTCTTGTCACTGGAACTTTCCTCTGTGCCAGGAGAGGGCCGAAGGCAGCTGCTTCTTTCACCTTGGGAACTAGGGAAAACAACTTGTCAAGTGCCAAGGGTTCAGGGGAACAGAAAATGGAACTTTATACCAGTTGCTACCATTTATTTAAATAAATCAATGTATGTGTCTTCCACTCCACTACCAAACTTACATTCCTAACCCCAGTTAGATACTAACTCTGAATTTTAAAACTTTGTTTAAATTACTGTTTTCCACAGCACTGTGCCTTATAGGCTGTGGGCAATGGAGCTACAAGCTTCACAAGGTCATAAAACGTTGAACATGATCTTTCTTTGGTGTGGTGATCTGCTTTCTTGCTACAAAACTTCAACTAATGATTGAAGTACCTGAACTCTACCAGACAGCGAAGACAGCGACTCAACGGCTTGGCAGCACTTTGCCAACAGCAGCCTCAAAAAATGGGTAATGTCAGAGACTTTGTAAAAGCCATAAACGGGGGATCAAAGGCCCACAGCTCTGTATTCAGGTAAGTGATAGCTGGTGCTGCTGTTAACAGAAGCCCCAGGAAATTATTTTTCTGAAGCCGTACTCTCTTCTAGGGTCCGTGTTCTCCTGCAAACCTGTCATCTCTGCTGTCTGTTGGGGAGGAAGAGTACAACGACTGCCTGACCTCTTCCTCACCCTCCCTGCAACAGCCGGCAAGCACAGCCTGATGTTTTGATAACCAGTCCTGGTGGAAACCCCTGAACAAGTTCCTTTGTAAAAATTGGTTGACATGTCTTGTGCCAAACTGGAAGAGTCGGTACAGCAGCACAGTGCATGAATGTTAGGTGCATTCTCTAAGAAACTGGCCTACAGAGGTAGTTACACAAGAAGCACAATTTTTCAGCAGCAGCTTCAGACCAAGGCAAAACCTCTCCTGTCTGATGAGCTACAAAGGTACAGAAGCTTGCAAACTCTTGTTTACTCTAAGTAATACTCTGAAATACTCTAAGTATTTTTGAAGTTTTGTGATCAAGCTTCTTTTGTGCTACTTAAAGTGATTAACAGAGAAGTGCACTCACAGAAAAAAAAAAAAGACAATCTCGACTTCTTTGTGCAGAGCCTGCATAAGTAACTAATTGCACATGAGATAAGGGGAAGATCCGCTTTCACTGGCTCTGCTGTGGATCCACTCTCTCTGGATTCTATCCTTTGCAAACACATATGCAGATGATACCTATGATATATACATAAACATCCATGAAAACAGGAGGAGCTTAAATGTGCCATTTTAGAGGAGAAGTGAGGGAGGATCCTTTGGATTAGTGCTTACAGAAGGTGTTAGCAGAAAGCCTGACCGACTGACGTTCAGTGTTCAGCCACACCATGTGGACAGCAGCGCTAAGAAAAGCTCAGACTTCCTCAGCAGTGCCAGATGATAGGAGCTATGGAAATGCAAATTACTTTTCGCTACTCAGCATTGTATCATACACGCTGCTAGAAAGTCACAAATGCCAAATAGTTTAGAAGTCATTACTTTCACATGCGTGCACATTTGTCCAAAGGGAGTTTGTTCCTCTGACTTCCACTGAGCTAGCGCTTTCCATCAAAATACTCCAACATACTCACAGTTGTAAACACATACTCAATTTTAAGAATATACTTGCAACCCACTGCAATCCAGAGCCTCCTAGCACCATAAAGACTATGCCATCTACTTAACCTTTCTTCTCCTTCAAAACTGTCAAAAATTGTTCTGTGTGTACACCAGAGAAAACATATGCTAACGAGAGGCCCTGGAGGCACTTCCAGAGGTGCCGAATTGAGCCGAGAAAGGAGACTCATGCAATCTTACGAGCTTTCTGATGAACTGCCAGGAGCGTGTCTTCTCTTGTTGCCCTTGCAGCCTTCCTCTCACCTAGACCATTGCTTAAATCAGGTGAATAATATTCTTACTTAAGGCAAGGATTAATATATCTTTCTCCAAATTAATATATGTGTATGTATACACATTTAGGAACAGGCACATAGAGATTAGGTGTTAAGTTTATTGTCGTGCCATAAACTTGGCCTCATACTTAGTGAAAGAAGCTGAGGCTGTGAAAACCCTCGCCAAAATGAAGACAGCTATTAAAATATGATCGGTTCTGGAAAGAGGTGAGCCATTTAACAGAAGACAACAGCTGCCAGAATGATTTATTTATTGAGTTATTGAATTACACTTGAATTCACTTGAGGGATATAGATGCAGGTGTAGCTCTGTGCTGCAGATGCTTCAAGTGAAGAACTGTCATGCACATAAAAAGAGCCAAATTTTGTACCCAAATCTATTTTTGTTTTCAGTGTCACACCTTACCCTCAAGATTCTCCACTTACTGGAAGGTATCGGCTGCATATTATGAGAAACTGAATGCTTCAGCTTACAGAAAGGTTTCCCAGAAACCTGACTTCTTGGAATGTGCCTACATTTTACATCAGACCATCACTGGACATAGCCAGGATCCAAAGTTTACCCCTTCCTAAGTACTAGGCAGGAGTCAGGATTGCTCTTTTCGGCTCTTCTGCTGTCAAGTGGTGTTTGCAGAAAGGCAGGCTTTGTCTCATGTTCCCTAAGAACACACTCTCACCAACAAAATCTCACATAGGTCCCACTTTAGGCACAGCAGAGTCTATCCTTCTTTCTGTCCTGCTGGTGCCCACCCATCTACTTCTCTGCAGCACCAGCTACTATATAATCTATACATATAAACTCTTCGTATCATAGTGCCACACATTCTTAACCGTTGATGTAATCATGATAGTCTTATGAGGTAAGATAGATTGACCTTATGAGCAGGAATTAGTGGCAGAGAGAACTAATGATCAGGTTTTCAGAGGTACCTATGTAACTAACTACCACCAATTTCCATAGGAGTTGTGTCTATGAATGTCTGTGATGAGCTCAGCATAAGTAAATTGGTGACGTTCTGGTCCTGAGAGCAGCAGCTTTGCTGCTGACAGAGGTTCTTGCATCTGCAAGAAATTCAGTGTTGCTATCTGTGATGTATATCTGAGCATTGCCTCTGTTCTGAAGAGCGGGAATCTCTTTGAGCCATGTTAGGCAAATCCTGCTTGACCAACCTGATCTCTTTCTATGACCAGGTGACCTGCCTCGTGGATGAGGGAAAGGCAGTGGATGTGATCTACGTGGACTTTAGCAAGGCATTTGACACTGTC
>NW_009630617.1:38573-64526 GCF_000690535.1 Cariama cristata | reverse complement strand
CTGACTGAGGGTAAGCACTGCTCAGCAACCATTAAAACATCAGCATGGTATCAACATTATGCTTACACTAAATCCAAAGCACTGCACCAGCTACTAGGAAGAAAATTAACTCTATCCCAGCTGAAACCAGGACAGATCCTAAAGTCTGCCTCGCTGGCAAACTGTAAACGCCCCTTCAGCCCAAAGAGGATCCTTGCTCTGCTTAGGTTTTTTAAAAACCAATTAGTTATTACAGACACATCTCAGCTATTAGCACATCATTAGTCAACACATCAAAAATACAGCAGCTTTTTTTTCCATTTCAGGCCCCTCTCCAAGAGACTATTCTAACTGCTGATGACTGCTTCGCCTATATTCTTGTCAACTGCTTTCTTGCTGTGTGTTTTTGGATGCAGTTTTCTCCCACTCGCTTCATGAAAAATCTTGTTTTGTCAGAGGTAAAAAATGCATTTTTATTAGAAAGGCATTGATCTGTATCAGAGGAGGGTTGGTTTTTTTTTTCAAGTCCAGGATAAGTTTCCTAGTTAGACAGAAGGAGCACAGCCCAGCATATGCAGTACTAACCTGGGGAGCAGCAGACTAAGTTTTACTTTATGCATCTAATGAGACAGAACAACACTTTAAAGGCAGCTTTCCAGATCCCACGAAGGGTTGGGATTGACTAGGGTATTGGCTCTTAGGAGCACCATTCTCTGACCCCATTCTCATTTGGGACAAAACCAAGACCTTTCCAGGAATATATCTGAGATGGCTATTATTATCACAACATAGAAAAACTATTCCACAGGCAAAACACCATTTGCTGTTGATTAGCCTTGATTACAACACTGATTACTACTCTGAGCCAAAGGGTGCACCCACTCTGCAGAGCAGCTATTAGCATCCCTTCAATGGGAGAACATGGCCATCATGCTGGGACTTGGGCAGCAAAAGGAATTAAAGCAGCTGCCAGGAGGAGTTCAGGTCTGTCTCCACATTCTCTCATCTACAGCTGCTACTCTGGTTTCACAGAGCCAACCTGGCCCAGAACAGCCACAGCAGAAGCAGTGTAAGGTGAATTCGGGAGGCCTGTTTCACAGCCAGTTTTTCCCCCCTGCCTGTTGTATCTCCCCATTTATGTTACATTTTAAGTACACACCTGGAGCCTTGGCCTCAGTTTCTCTATCCCAGCTGTGGGAAGCAAAGACAAGGATCTTGTTGATACATGTGACCTTACACCAAGCAAATCCTGCATCTTTCTCTTTGGAAAGAGACATTTGGCTCACCAGTTTTCAAGCAGTTACTCTCCCAGTTTTTCAGCTTTCTCCTCCACTTCAGTGTTAAATATCTCATGGCTAATTTCAGCTGTGACCTAAAAAAGAAAAAACCTACATTCATTTTTTTTTTGCATTTCTTTCCCTGTTCCTGAGCCAGCAGGCAAAGCTTTATGAGCTGATATTTTCCCCTCCCACCTCCCTCGTGCCCTGAAGTTTGCACTAAGTATTTGCCTCAGGATTTCATGCGCTCAGCCCACGAGAGGTGCTTGGTCTCTTACGCTATGCACATGATGCTGTCCAGGTTTGCACACTGTGATTCCCAAAAAGAGCGAAGCCAAGAATTGCATCTTAGCTGCTGATAGGCAATCAGTTCCCATCAGCTTTCCAGCACGCGTCCCCAGAGAGCGATTGAGGGTTTGAAAACCGATGCCAAAAGCCCATGGCTCAAGACAGACAGGAAACAGAACAGTTTCTATTTAACAAAGAGAATACTCCCGAGACAAGCTGGGATGAGGAGGAGGAGGAGGGAAGGGCCTTTCCAAGACTCTGCCGTGGAAAAGGAGGAACCCTTGGTGTTAACAGGGCTGCCTTTTGTCTCCTTCCCCCTTGAATTCTGCAGGTCCTTTTAACAGAGACGACCATAAGCAACAGACAACAGAACTGAAGGCTCTCTGCCGATTTTGCTGCCCTCATATTTCTGTTTCCATCACCGTAATCCCAAGGAAATCCAAATTAGCACCTTTTCAGCAATGTATACATTTATAATAGGGCCCTTGAGACACATTGCTGCTCCTGCATTAAAAGCATATGTCAGCTTAACAACAGTTAATTCTATTGACCAGAAGGGAGTAACAGCACTTATTTTTGTTCGCTGGCAATATCTAACCCTTTAAATGATTATCAGATGGGCATGAGTCAACAACCTAGCCTTGAATAATGTGCCGCTCAGACTGCCTATAAATAGATTTTACTTTCCCCTCTTTCACATAAAGCTAGCTCCTACAACAGCTCCGCACAGCCAAGGGGTCTGTTGGGGACAGACACACACACATGCCTGGAACAAGGGGGTATTGAAGTAGCTGCATTCCCTCTAATCTCTTCCTGCCAGAGGGGCCACTAAAAATACAGTAGCCACCGAGCTGCTTTAGTTGTCATTATGGCTGGGTGGTGCAGGAGCACAGAACAGCAGCCAAATTCTTCATATCTCTTTAGTCTCGGCTGAAAAAAGCTCCAAAGCAGATGATAATTAAGCCTTTAATATTTCCAATAGATTTAAAATACGGCTATTTTTACCACACTGACATGCAGAGCCAGGAACAGACACTGCACACAGACAGGGAGCAGCAGCTCTGTTCTGCCTGCTTCAACAGCTGGAGTCTTTACAGTGGTACATCTGGGAGATGGAGAACTTAAATAAAAGTTGGTTTTAATGGAGTTTTCACTCAAACTTCAGTGTTTTGCCAAACCAGGTGTTATTGAGGATAGTGAATGATTTTAACCAGCTAGAGAAAAAAAGCTGTATTACCTCTTTTTGAGGGGACTCAAACATTTTCTAGTCGGAACTCAAGGAACAGGCCTCAGGAGCAGAGAAACTTAAGTTCAGACTTTCTCCAAGAACCAGGCCCAGACAAACATGCCTAATGGCCCTCTGGGCTAGCTAGCTGCAAGGAAGTGGTATAGCATCATACCCTGCTGACTGTCAAGCCAATGGAGAAGACAACCGTAGGCAGGTGAATCAGCCTGGGGTGAATTCTGGTGGGAATTCTAACCCAGAAACCATTTGCAATCTTACCTTTCGAAAAGTCATGTCATTTTGTGCCCTTCTGCCTCACCACCATCTGCCATGTCTATTTACATTACAAATTCTCTGGGCAGGAATCACGTCCTTTGTCTACCTGTTCAGGGCTTCTCACAGCAAGTCTGTCTCACATACTGTTATTATATAGAACATAACCTGAAAATCCCAATCTCT
Organism: Cariama cristata; assembly: GCF_000690535.1. Classification (NCBI taxonomy): domain Eukaryota; kingdom Metazoa; phylum Chordata; class Aves; order Cariamiformes; family Cariamidae; genus Cariama; species Cariama cristata. The sequence goes on along the minus strand of NW_009630617.1, from coordinate 61,298 downwards.
TGATTAAAAGAAATATGAGAAATATAACCTAGCCAGTTCATTTTGGTAAGGTGTTAACTCTGCTGCCTAATGACAGATTTCAGGGCCAGGATTGTTACTGGTGACAATTTTAGCAGAAACCTGTTTCCCCTAAGCCTAATGTCACTATCTTTACTTTAGATCAGAGGCCATTCACAAAAAGTTCTGATACTTCAAGATCAAGTTTCATTTCACTCAAGATCACACATTCACATATCTGAAAAGTCCATCATCTTTTGTACAAGATTATTTCTTTTATATCTGTTTTACAGGATAAACAGAGGCAGGAACAGTCAGGCAAGTTCACAAGAGCTCTCTGCTCCCACGTTGTGTGCCGAAATGAACGGGGCAAGTTTTATGTTCATTTAGGGTCTTGTTGGGATTTTCTTTCTTGTCTTTTAAGAGAATTCAGGATGGTGAATGCCGAAATCTTGGCTTCATCTATGGGATTTAATAAAACTCTTTTTGTTGCTCTAACCCTGACCCACAGAAATCGAGAACATTCACCACTTATTTCAAGAGAACTGGAGTTCACAGGGTAAGTGCTCTGGAAAAATCCCATCTTGTGTCTCACAGCTGCTAAGGGTTGTTGAAAATCCTGTCCCCCATGGCAGGCCATACATAAGAGATGAAACGCTTGGAAAAATGTCCCACAGAACCTGGAAATGATAAGGAGGAGACTGGGACCACACAATTAGGTTAGAAACTGCCCATTCCTCACCACATGTTGAGAGTAATGAAGGTCTAAGCTCACACCATGGTGCACAGCAGAGAATGGAAGCTGTCAGGGGATTATCAGGACATGATTTTGCAACACACAACAAAAAAACTCCCAGTGAGCCAGCAGAAATCAATCTTTGTGTCAAATACTGTATGTACTGGGGCAGGGTGACCAGCTTAGCTGGGAGTCCAAGCTTGGTGACCGAGTCGTCTGTGTCTCAATACTGTATGTACTGGGGCAGGGTGACCAGCTCAGCTGGGAGTCCAAGCTTGGTGACCGAGTTGTCTGTGTCTCAACCCGGTGAACGGGACCCAAAGGTTTTCCCACTTGATTTAACCGAAATAGATACACATATAACAACTCTCCGATCATAAGGCAAATTTCTTTCTGTTGCAGCTCATGCAGGGCCAGGTTGCACGACGGAATATAAATCAGTCGCAATTTACAGTCTCAGATATGGTCATATTTTTTTACATTTGTGCTTTTTTTCCTGCCTACGGACTGAGTGTGAAAGGCATTTAGGATTTTCTCCATTAGTCAATGATTTCAGCAAGTATCTGACAGACCTGCCCAACGGTGAATGGCAGCTCAGTGAAATCCAGCTGTCGGAGGGCTGAGCATATGCCGTACAATCAATTTGTGCATCCAGAGTAGAACTGAGCCCTCCATGCAAGAAGTAGACTCATTGTTGCCTGAATACACTGGGAAATCCCAGAGCAAACAGCAGCCGCCCTAGGAAGGGGAGGCCCCACGTTGCTGGAGATCATCTGGTCCAGCACATAAGGGATTCCACAAACAGCCAAGAAATCCCCAGGGAGGTGTGGTTGGCACAAAATTTCTCACTGTTGTCAGCCCTAAGAACAGAGCTGAAATGAATGAGCATAGTCTGCTCATACAAATAATGTAATGTGTAACACCATTCATGCAATAATGGTGCTCAGACACTGTGGAGAACACATGTGCTCCCACCTGGACCAGATTATCCAACCCTGCTATAGGATAGCCTCTCTCCTGTGAAGCTGTGCCACATTCTTCTTGTCCTCCACACTCAGCTACTTTCCACTACAGCCCTGACACTAAGCACTGTATGCCCTTCAGTTACAAATTCAGAGACTAAGGCCAGAAGGAAGCATCACATTACCTCAACCAAACACTGGTTTTAATCCAATTATCCTTCATTATACCTGTCTTTCCATCTTATTCTGAAGTCCAAGGGGTGAAGAATCTACCATTTGGTGAAAAGTAGAAAAGCTATACATCGTCCAAAGAGTCAAATGCAAAAGAAAAGCCAGTAGAAATGTCTTCTTGTTTTACTCCAGAGCTAAACCTCCATCCTTCCAGAATATCAGAAACACAGTTACTTTGGAAGCTGGTAACAACTGACTCTGTGATCCACAATCACAGACCTAAATAAAGGCAAGGCAACATATCTTTCAATTACCTAAGCAAAGGAGAAAGCTTAAAGAAGCAGGAGGCAGAGCTTTTGGGGCACAAAGCCTGCTAAAGAGAGTTGGAGATTTCTGACAAGGAAACTTTGTTTCCTTTCAGATCATAGCAACAGGATATCATGTACATAGCATCTAAGTAAATCATGATTTTTCCAAGGAATACCTCCCTCCAAATAGAATCAATTTCTCCTCTTAAAAAAAAACTGTACAAACCTGCCAGGCCAGAGGGACAACACTATCCTCATCCAGCACATCTTCTGTTTTTCCAAAAGCATTTCCCAGCTTTAATTCCAAGGTAGTGAGTCCTCTCATCCAGACAGTCAAGCTGCCTATTCATGGGATACATAAATCACAGATAAGGAGGTGACCTAGTCGGTTCTTGGATATGCTACAAAAATCAATGTTTGTTTGCTTTCAGCTGCTTCCTCCAGGCCATCCACATGGCTGCTGCTGGGCACTGATCCGCCAGTTTCTGACCTGTTTTCAGCTCAGATACAAGCCATTCTCCCACTGTAGCTTTGCAGGTAGCAGTTATCTATCCCTTACCTGTTAGAGTCCAGCAACCCTCCAAGCCTAGATTAAGATGGGGGATTTCAAGAGACTGGGAACTCTCCTCCAGTCATTGGCTAGCTTCAATTTCAGGCACAGATCATTGGAAAGCACCCCAGGTTACTTCCCATCTTGCAGTGAGGAATGCATTTCTACTCTTTGACCATCTCTTCTCCCTGCAGAGCACAACTGAAGATAATTACACCATTGTATATCTGGATTCTCATTACAGACTAAGCTGCTGTGACCCTGCTATGTGGGAAAACTGAAAGCCACACTAATCAGAAGCTTAACTGAACTCTTCTGCTCAACCTGGAAATATACACTCTCCTAGGTTTATCTATCATATCTGAAAAATTAAGGCAGAGACATAGTAGTAAAAAAGCATGTAAGAACCTGGAGATACAGCATCAAGTAGTTCCTGGGTCGAAAACTGCTGAAGGGCAGGAGAGTGTGAGGGGAACTATCACATACGTCAACCTTGAACTTCATCTTTCCCAGGCATCCACTTACGGCCACAGCTCTAGACATGATGCTGCACAAGATGGACCCTTGGGCCCATCTAATACAGCTATTCTTATCAGAGTGGGTATCATCATATCTGCAACTAAAACTATTATAACATATCAGACTAAGAACAACAGTTAAAAAACATCATCAATAATTTTATAGGAGACAAAGACTGGGGAGAGGGAAATGATAACGACAGGTCACTGATACACGCCACATGTTGAATTATTCCATAGACTGGTGTTTAGCAGCAATAGAGATACACAGCAACAGAGCCAGGGTGAAACTCTTCATCCTGGCACAATGCATACTGGGTGGTGCCCTCAGGTTTTATTATTATTATTTGACTTTTCCTTTTGCTATTTAGAAGTGATTTAAAACATTGAAAAGTTAGCGGCAAATGCATCAGTCAGGGCTGTTTAGATGTGCTGTCCAGTGTCTTTCCAAAGATTCTGATGTCTGTGAAAGCAGAGGGGGAGCTTTTCGTTAAATTAACTCTCAAGGGGCTATAATCTTTCCAAAGTTGGAGACTACAGTGAGATAAAGGAGGATGTTAAAAAGAAGGTCTTCAAGAGGACTAGAAATTTTTTTAAAATTTCTGAAAAAAATTCAACAGAAACAAAAACTTTATATTTCATTTTACAAGCATATTCCTACTTGGCAGTTAAGGAACTGATGCCAATGAAGCACTGCAAACTTAGGGCCATGCACAGACTTTACTGTTTCTTTGCTCCCTGATACTTAAGAAAGGAAAAGGGCACGCCACAAAGTTGGTTTAAGTGCACATCGAACAGGCTTTGCTCTCTAGTTGATTTGTTTGATATGCATGATGGTTGTGAATCAATTGTAGGAGTAGCAATTACGTACTGAAAAGTGCATACAATTAACAAGTCACAATTTAACATCCCTAAAGCAATGCAATCTTAACAATACACTTAAATTCAGCAGTATCAGTTTGATTCTTACCTCATCTTCCATCCAAATCCAATAAATACAGTTTAGTGGAATAAGCCTGGGTTATTATATTAAAAAAGACACTTCCAAAAGGTTTTGGTTGAGGGTTTCCATACTGTACCCAGATGCTTTCATGACTTCATAAACATGACAAAACTACGCATCCAGCCTCATCTCTGAATGCCCTGTTCATAATAAAATAAAAACTGAGGAAAGCATCATCTTAAAGAAAATCTTGATTGTTCTTGGAATATAAACAGAGGCTTTTTTCAGTTTAAATTTCAAAACTTCAGATTCCGAAAAAACAGAACAGATATTTCTCAGCAGATAAAAGTATTTTTCTTAAACATACTGATAAGAATGTGTTGAGAAAAGCCAGAAACATTTAGAAGGGCTTTTTAACAGCTGCAGTTACCTCGGAAAGCTAATTCCTTTAAGCCCATTTGTTCATAAACACAGCAGCTTGCCACAGACTCTCCATCCTCATTCTTGTATTCAAATGATTTTGGAAAAAACTGTATGCTACTCCTTTCAGTGTGTCCTTTACTATTTAGGTACAATCAGAGGAAAAAATGACACTTTAGTGTACAAAAATAATTGCAGCAAGCACAGCTGAAATGCCGGAGTACGCTGCTATTCAAGATAAATTATTTTAAAAGGGGAAGGCAGAGTTCAGTTGTAAAGAGCTTAAGAAGCCTAAGATGAAAACTGTATCTCTGGGGAGGCGGGGGCGGGGGGAAGAGCTCGATCCTCATGCAAAGCATTACTCCAGCAGGATGCTCAAACTTACACCTAACTTTAAACACAGTGTCATTGGGCCCAAAACCTCCTCTCTGCCCTGAGGTATGTGCTTAAATGTCTCGTTAAACTCAAAAGAAAGCTTCAAGATGTGAACTTCTCCTATCACCCTGCCAGCCAGCTGACTCTGCCCCAGACCTGTACAGCATCCATGTTCAGCCCTGTCACCGTGCTTCAGCAGCAGCCGCGTGAAAGCTCAGCATTAAACACTGGACAAAATCTAGTGACTGCAGGCACCTTCTTTTTTTTGGCTCAGGAACCAGCCTCGTTATTTGGTCTGCTCTTATTCAGCATTCCCATTGCCTGTGCAAGGCCAGGGAAGTAGTGTGTTAGCTCTTTCTGCAGCGTTACTCAGAGGGTCGTTGGTGTCTGAGTCATGGCTGGTTTGGGACTACGGTCTGTGTGTGATTAGTCACTGGAATTTGGTGGGAGGCTATATTTAATAGCATCCTTTACTCCAGAGAAACAGGGAGCCAGAGAATCTTTAAGGACCACAGATGCATTATAAACTTTTTCCACAACCACAGAAACGTAGCCAGCAAGACGACAGCCAAATTAGCAAAAGAAGCATATATGTAGGCGGGAGGGCTGTACTGTTGTACCCCTATTCTGTAACATGAACAGAGCTTTAGCTGAGCATCACGTCTCCTGTTCAGCATCTACGGTGGCACTGCTGCCCTCTCGCTGTGGGACCACTTACAAGAGACCCTGTAAGCACTGGACATCTTCATTGCCTTTGGTGCTGGACGTACCAGTATGAGACATGATCAGATCAGCATCTGAATGGATGGAGAATACATGCTGTTCAGCTGAAGCTCTCGCTGCTCACTGCTCTGTCTCCAAAACACAATATAAACGTAGAGACTCCTACCTCGTTGCCTTGGAGAATTAAATAAAAAGGCAAAGAAAGCAAGAAGTGAAGAGCACACTGTCAGGATAATGTCGACCAAACATCAAAACAGAAAATCATAACCATGAAACTGTGTATCAGTAGGAAGAGACGGAAGTCACACACATACGTGGGCTCTACTTGCCTTTCCAGCACAGCTGAGGTCTGAAGCATCTTTGCTTCCCTTTTTCCCTGACCACTAGCAAACAGTTTTGCTAAAAAAGTAAGGGCCTTGTAGTGAACTCAAGTAATGCGAAACCTCTGCTTTCTTCTAGCGCTGTCACCAGCTTCCCCCAGGTCATTCCAAGCTAAACAAATGAGGATCATCGTCTGTTCACGATCCAGTTTTCCCATCTGAAAGAGGAGGATAACTGTTACAACTTTTTGCTCCACAGGGGCCACTGATGACGTAGCTATGAATGCTCAGACGTAAGACAGAGCCTGGCCCTCAGCCAAGAGTTACCACAGTCAAAGGAAGATTTCAGTGGAGTTCAGGGCACTCAGTGCTTTTAGACCTAAACAGGAGAAAAAGATTGGCATCAGCAGTGACACATCAATGTAGCTTGATGTCACAGAAGAGACATCTCCCAGTGATGAAGCTTGTTCAATATTTTAAACAGATTTGAAGTGTGTTTAGTCTGGAAGTGATTACTTTGCTTATTCGGATGTATTTGATATTTCACCACACACTGCAAATATGGTCAGCTCTTCCAGTTCCAACCAAGGAAAAGAGATCATAGTACCATAACCAAAAGTGCATTACATAGGACTGAATAATATATCCACACCATAATTAAAAGCCCACAATTTAAACCATGGAGCCGATGTTTTATGGTGGCTAGGACAAGCATGATACATGTTCTCCATTTTCAAATACTGCAATGTTTCAGGATACATGGGAAAGCAGATGTTTTTAATAGTCTGAACCCTTAAATAAGCTTATTCTTCCAAACTAACTACATGCAGTCAGCAGTGAGACATGGCTGCAGGAACGGATCAAAACGTTCTATCTGTCTTTACTCCAGTGGAAAATGTTTACTCTAACCAAAATGGATATTTTCACATTAAGACTTTTTTTTTCCAAAGCAGCCAGATTATCAATGAGATGCAATTTAAAAAATCTATTTTCTTTTTTTGTTTTGATTTGTTAAACCTAAAGGTTTTCAAATAACAGTTCTTAAGAAACCATATCTGGGGAAAAAAAACCCTAAATCGTACATTCTCCATCAGTACTTTTCCCTCTTCACACATCTGACTAAAATACGAAGCTGTATATCCCTATGGATGTGTTTATCATGCAACCTTTAACGGTGTACTGTCTACTATGCCTCCATCCTTCTGCCATCCTTCCTTACACAGCGTAAGTCCACGGATACTGCTTAGAACTGGTAAAACCAGGCCCAGCCATAAGGGCAACCCCCAGACCTCCTGTGTACATACTTAAATCTGTTTGAGAGGGTCGCTGTATGCACCCACTGACACAGAGGGCTTTTCTTCACATGCAGACTGGAAGAAATAGTGGACAGGTTGAACCTGAGGGGGGAAAAAAAACCAACGAGTGCAATGTTTTCTCTATCACTTTATGTTAAGGCTCGCTTTCTTTTCCAGCCAGCTATGGAGTACTGAATAGTGGAATGACAAGGAGCCTCAATCACGCAGCGCCGCAGGCATATGGCCCTTAGTTGACTGTATCGCTCATGAAGTCACACATGAAACCGCGTGCTGCTCAGACATCAGTCATACTAACAGCTGGGAGAGGTTCAAGCAAACGTAAGGCTACCAAAGAGGGTATGCAGAAAGCAAAGGCAAACCTGGAAAGTATCAACCACCAAGGAAAGAAAGGGCAGAGGAGGACTATTACAAGCAAGGATCTCAGGAAGCACAGCTTTACAGGCAGGACCACAAGCATTTGACACAGGAAAGTTTTCAAAATAAATGCAGCATGGATTTAGACCAGAAACTATAAAGCACAGCTGCCCTGATCATCTTACACTATTAAGAGAGAAGGGAAAGATGTCTGTTGGGAGTATTGCTCCTTCTCATCACTCAGAGGATGCAGGCTGCGCTGATGATCCTCCCCTCCTACTCAGCACAGAAGGCAGCGACCCCTCTAGTTAAGCCAACAGAGTCATCTCAAGAGCAAGCAACCAGGAAACCATTTCCAAACAAGTTAGCTACTCAGAGATCTCCCTGTCCACATCTTCCACTGTGTTATACCCCAATACACGTACTCCCTGCTCCCTGCGCCAGTCAAAAGCCCTACCAGGTGAAGATGCTTACATACTGCTTGCTCTGGTATCTTCCTTGAGATCCTCTTGTTCACTGGAGGAGGTTTAAATACACATGGTAGGAGCATACAGTCAGGCTACGAAGGGGGCAGGAAGGCTGCTCTTGGTGCTTCTCATTCAAACATATAGAACTTGTATAAAGTCCCTTTGCTGCAACAGGAGCTGGGACTGAATCCTCCCTGCAGACCAGGGAGGTGTTCAAGGCACAGGGCTGAGCTTTCCCTGCCTCCTGCACACAGCAAACATTGGGCTGGAAGAGCTAGATCTGCTTTGCAGTCTGCCTGGGCACGCTCCCAGCAAGGGAAGTGTTTGAGCAGCAACAGCAAGAGACCTGTCTCCATCTCTGAATAAGCCTAACCACCTAATAATGGGAGGATGCTGCCTTCTCTTACGTAGATTTGGTGGTGGATTTCAGCCGTAAGACAAATCCTGTGCTCTGGGCTTGCCTTATTGGGTACAGCAAGAGATGGAGCCAGGCTGTAGAGGTTTGGGACCTCTTCTGCTGCAGCTGCATCCAAATCCTTAAATGCTGGCCCCATTTGCTAGCAGCAGCCATGCTGGGCACATGTCACACCAGACGCAGGAGTTATAATGGTACTACATGGAAAGTATTGCAATCAGCCCATGCTTCTGATGTGAGGCAGCTCCTGAACAGGAGGGACTCGATGAGGATCCGGTTTGTATTTAGCCACCGAAGACTGTGGTCCAAATATTGCACGCTGCTTGCTGGTGAACACAGTGCTTCTGTAAGTGCCAAGTCAGCCACATTCAGGAGGTGCGTTTTCCAGGGATTTGTAGGAGTTGCACAGCTTAGGTGACACACGACATCCGTACTCAGAAACGCTGAGAGGACTATGCACTGAATTAGGCCTCATAGGGGCACTACCAGGTTACAGAGATGGCAGGAAGAGAGCAGTGAGCACTAACAGAGAGCGAATCCCATTTATTCCCTTTCACAGGTTCCCACTAAGCTGTCCAGTGCCACACATGAGATAGGTGCTACATTCATCAGAGCAGCAGCTCAGCTCCTTGGTTTCCTTAGACCAGAGATTTTTATCTGGAATAAACTGCAACTGGACTGCATGGGCAGAGAGGGAGCAGCATGTGGCCCTCAGGGGCAATCTGCATCGGATGCAAGCAAGACAGACATCAGCAAGGTTTCCGCGTCCCAAACCTCAAGAAAGATGCAATTGCATCATGTGAAATCCCTTTAAACATGTTCCCTCGCTTTCCTTTGCAGTGACAACAAGGAGGGAGGAACTGGCAGGGTCCCTGCTCCCAGCTGCACACCCCTAATCCATCTGAATTTTTTTCCATCCTGATTCCCGGAAACATTTGCTGTGGAACAAGCCAAGCCTTTTACTGCTTCCAACTCCAAAGATGCTTCTTCTGCATCATCCATTTTCTACCAGCTGTTTGAGTTTATGACCAGAGTCAGACCAGAAGCAATACTGGAGGGCTGCAGGACCCTGACACAAGCAAACTATGACCCTTGATGGAGTACAGGCTTCCTCCTCCATCCCAGGTACTTTGGCCTTGCCCTCCCTCTTCTCCACACTGATCAACTCCTGCCTTTCTCTTTTGGGTGCCTCTTCTAGCCCCATCTGCCAAACTGTTCTGAGTTTCCCAGCAAAGTCCTGACTTCCCTGGAAAGCCCCAGTCAGTCTTCAGCTCAGAAATACGCTTCTCTCGCCCTGCCTATAGCACACTATCATTGGGGAGCATCACCTCACCCTTGGACAGTCAGAATTGCACAAATTCTGAGGAAATTGTTCTTTTCAGCAACAACATATGTTATTGTAGGTAAACTGGGTGCTACTGTAGGCAAAAGTGTCTTTGAACTTGGTCCATCAGGCCTGCTTCATTTCAAAATAGCTGATACACACCAGGAGTGGAGTACTGTAACAGGGACAAGGGACATAGAGTCACCTTAGAGTAACTTAGGCTATGAGCAGCCAGCCAAGCAAACGTCAAGGTAGACAGACCTTCAGGAGACGTAGGCTCTCTCCTCCACATTGCCACTTCCGATGAAAGGGTTTATGGAGAAATCAGCTCCTTTCTCAGGGCTTCTCTTTCCTCCTCTCTTTTGATGGCATTTCTCATCTGTTTAGCCATCTTCAAGCCAGGACCTGCTTCTCACAGGAAGCAAGATCTTCAGTGATTTAAGAGAGCTGTCCTCCCAGCTCTCCATAGCAAAGATGGCACAAAAGAGAAAACATCTGCTCCTCAGGCACTGATATATCCAGCCCAGCATACAAAGAGCTCTCTGGTACATAGACCAGGCGTTCCCAACCTGTTGATGTTAAGATTCACTAGGAAATAGCACCACCTACTTTGGATAAGGAACCGGAGCTGCTGGGGAAGGACACACACTGCTGCTGCTCTGCCAGCAGCAAAACAAAGCAAGCAAACACTGTTCTCACCTTGTCAGCTTGTCATTGTGTTTAGTACAGCAAGGCCTTCATATCTAGCAAGGCAAGCAAAGGTGACACGACAGGCAAACTCTTGCCTAAGTGGTGCAAAAAACAGGAAAATCAGTTCTCCTTTCTCCCAGCTATTCACCCCCATTTGCTAAATGAAACCTTAAGTGCCAAGTCATATTTTCCAGCCCTGTGAACATTTTCCCTAGCTAACCAAACCCAAATAATAACAGTACAAATTATTTCTCTCCACCTCTCTGCTCCTGAGTTACCACTCCACAGCTCTGCATCAGGCCTGGCGCTAATTAGAGCAGACTGAAGTTCACTACAGCTGTACAAAATGGCAGGGGTGGACAGACACATGACATGAGCTGTTGTGAAACCTCCAAGTCCCAAAGAACTGACCCATATGATGCAGACTGCTTCTTCAGTCACTTCTTTTGGAAGAACCGCATGGTATTTATCTTCCCATGAAGCTTACTAAAAAGGAAAAAAAAAGGAGCTTACAAAAAATTAACCTCAAACATTCTGAGGGGGAGGGGGTCACTGTCTGAAGGCCTTTCATTAATAATTCCCTTAATAACAGGTTTTATTTGTTTGTAAATGTTCACTTTCACTCAGATATTTGATGGCATCCTTGGCAGCAACAGCCCATAATTCTTCATAGCATGTGTGTACGTCTGCTGTTTGAAGCAGACCTAATTAAAGCAAGGCTTGTGGTTGAGGCTCCAGCCTTTAGTTCTGTGCACAAAAAGCAAAGGAGGGCATCAATCTTTAAAGTAACAATACTCCTATTAGCTCACCAAGACACAGAGAAATCCTAAAATATTAAGTCACCCATTTTGCAAAGTACTTACCCTAATCTTCCTGGAACATGCATGTCACCTTCTTGAGTACTGGATTCAAGTACTGGGCCTGAGACCTTTCTATCTATTCAGATCTGCATCCTCATCCACTCTTCCATCGAAGAACCCTAAGCACTGAAACAACTGTAAATTCATGCTGGGAAGTAAATATTACAGTTCGTCTTTTAGAGGCAGAGAAACAGAGTATTCAATAGAGCTGATTTCACAGTGATTACAAAGGAAAAGAGCAGTATGCAGTGCTTCTGGGAATCATACCTGAAGCTCTTCGCATCATGTCACAGTTTGGATAGAGAGGAAAAGTATGCCTTTCTACCTGGATCCTGCTGACCTCACTGCAATGCACTGAAACTAGTGAACTGCATCTTATACACTAGTCAGTTCGGTGTTTGGACTCTCTCTGGTCTTCCAAAGCCACAGTGGAAACTTCATGGTGCACACAAGGTTGGAAGCCGTAAGGCTTTGGATCAGCTCCTGAAGTCCCTCCTGTTCTCTTGGCTTGGCTACCTAGGAGGCTTCTGAAGAACAGCGTCAAGACCCTAGATTAATATTCTTAGTAAAAATTTGAGTAGGAGGCCTGGCAAGTAAGTTTTCACTCTCCTTGTGATTCACGAGGAAGCCAGACAAGGAATGTCTCCATCAGACAAATGGGCTAGGCTTAATGGCATCTTTAATGGTGACTTATTTCTTTACTAACTGCCAGTTAGTTACTGGAACAGCCTCAGTACAGACCAAGAGTGACTTCCAGTGCAGTCCAGGGATATGGCAAGAATTACGGCTTGGCATTATCCCTACATGTGTTTGACTTCAACAGCCTCCGATGCCTAATGCAAGTTAGACTTGGTCTGAACTGCAAAGTGCCTGTAAAAGTGCTGCAGACGTTGCTGCCCTAATGAAAGCCAAAGCCTAGTCAGGATCCATCTTACAGACATATGGAAAGCCATGGCATCCAGGGTAACTTCATAGAGAGAGAACACACACATGACTGCTTGAGGCAGCAGTAAGCTGGATTTCCTAACTCAAGAGCTAATTCAACCTCTGCAGAGAGCAGTCTTTTCAATTACGGTGATAGATCTACCACAGCCTGGGTTTCCTCAGTTTAAGAACTGAGAGTGCTGCCCTCTCCCTGCCTGATATTCCTGAACAAGGCTGAAGCATCTCCTCTCCACCCTCCCCTCACTGACCCTTCAGAACTGCACCAGGACCACAGGCAGGAATTGAAGGCAGCCTGGCACTTAAGACACCCCGTGATCACAAGCTGTCCGTGATCACAAGCTGTCCAGTTGTCTGGCAAACAGCAGCCTCACAGGGAGCACAACCAAGCCAACCTGCACACAGAAGAGCTGCTTTGCAGTCTTGCCCAGAAAGTCATGCTGCATCCAGGAACGATAATTACGTCACTGCTTCCACAACCCAGGACCCTCTGCAATTCCCTATGCTAGAAGAGTATAAATATTCTCTGAAATCAAAATGAGAATTAATAAACACAAAAGAAACCATCTCTGGCTCAGGAAGCCTCCCAGTCACAATTGCTGGAGATTTGGAGAGTATCTGGGAGAAGTGTTGTTACATACATGCTTTATTTTTACACTCTCTCCAGATCTCTACCCACAGATCATGTTAGAAACAAGATGTCAGGTAGATCTGAAATCTAACCCAGCATAGCCATTCTTATGTTCTTAAATGTAGAAGAGTTTCTGCTTTCTCCTAATATTGGTTCACACTAATTTTGCTTTGCCATTTTTGAGTCCGACCAATGGAGTTCACACACACAACCTTTGAAAGTTAATACTCTAATCTAGGCCTGCCCAAGCTGGGATCTGCAGACCTTCCATCGATATCCCACTGCTGGTACCCAGAGAGGACTGCATTACCAGCTCATCAGGAAGCCACAGGACACCAAGCATTCCTACCTGTGTGGAGCACCGCTCCCTCTCTGGCTTCTGGGATATGCACAGGCCCTTCTGCAGCAACAGACGCAATTCATCAGGGATTTTTACAGTCACCTCCTTAACTGTGCGACCAAATTGGTCTCATAGCATACGTCAAGTGTCACACAGGGTCCTGCTTCTACCTCTTGCCTGATGACGATCTGGTGGGAAAGTTACACAGATGATGGCAGCCTGGTTAGTCTGAACACTTTAAGAACTATAGTCCCACTATCCCCAGCACCACATTTCAGAGTCCTGTTCTCTCCACCTGCATGCTTATGGTCTTACACCGTCTTCAACTCACAGCAAGTAAAACCAAACCCCCAGTATGCTTCTACTCAGTGTTTTATACAAAATGGTAGACAGAAAGGAACAGAAGAGAATGAAATCGGAAGATCAGAGGAAAAATGAACCGGTTAATACAGTTCCTACTTGGTGTTGCCTTCGTGCGACCATGCCAGCAGCTTTCAGCTGACGTCAAGTGAAACCAAGAGGGATGCATCTCAGCTGAACAGTGTATATTCACTGGGAAGCAGAACACGTAAGTTGACCATAACTGCACGTTCACGTCCTGTTCGTGCAAGATCAAATTCTTTCCTGTACATGTAGCAGTCTTAAGAATCACAGTCCTTGACATTACCCAGGAGGCACAGTGCCAGATGTCTTCCTTGTGGCTGTGCTTTTAACAGAGCCCCTCAAAATAATTGGATGGAACAAAAATGTCACACTGTCACTGCAGGTGAAACCCTGGGTGCATGGATGTCAGCTTCACTTCTGCAAGTCAGGATTACACAGGGAGATTATCACATCACGCTCATTTAGGGACCCAACACAGCCAGCCAGAACCTCTCTCCCATCACTTAACAGAGAAAGACACCGCTCCAGAGGGCAAGGCACAGCAGAAACTACTCTAGATGCTCCGAGTTGCTCCAGCCAGGAACGTTTCCCCACACTGGCCTGAAGTAGCTGGGGTACCTGAGGATAAGTACCCAAGGATAAGAGATGGGAAAGTTTGATCAAGTTCTGATACTCAAGAGTATTCAAGGCATGGCAGCAATTTCTGGGATGTTTATAGCCAGAAATTTAAAAACAGAAGGAAAAACACAAAGAACTGAGCCTTCAGCAGGCTGGTCTCTTTAGTCTTGAGTATATAGTATCACCCAGCTGATCAGAATGACTGAATGGGGCTTTGAACTTTAAGTGCTCCCTAAAGCAAATATACCTTGACATACCTTCTCCATTCATCAAAAACATTCTTTGAATAACAGTTGGTTGGAATGCAGGGAAGAGAGACTTTTTTTTAGGGGTGTAAGTGTCATTTAGGAATATTTCACTAAAACATTGCAGCAAATGGAGACCTCATTAAAAATGAAAATATTCATAGGAGTGATTCCAGATGAGTCTTCAAGTTTCAAATTTCTCAAGATGTTTTGCTGTAATATTTTTCAAGGGAAAAGTTCCAAGTTTAGAGCCTGAAATGGCTTCATTTAAAACAATGTTTCTTTCTTCTACAGAATTTTTTTTTCCAAGCTCAGCTGTTGAAACTGAACTGAAATGTAAGAAATTTTTCGTGTCCTCAATAGGTCCAATAACATACTTTTCCCCTTTTTTTAGAGGTGAGATTTCTACCCCTTCGGATTCCAAATGGAAAAAGAATTACAGCTCATCTTTTTTCATTCCTATTAAAAAAACTACCCACCCAGACATAGTGAAGAGAAAAAATACCCAATGATTTGTACTAGGTGTGTTTGTACCTCCGTGTCTCAGACAAAAAAAATTAAAACAGAGTGCCTCCTGCTTTCTAATTCAAGTACCTAAGCTGCATGACTTCACCTGGAGCAGTGGAACATGTTCAGCTTGGGAAGCAGACCAGGTTTAGAGATTTAAGGCAATGGCTAATGAGTGGCTGGTTTGAACAACACTGTAGCATTCCTCCATGACCTTGCTGAGTTCTCTGCTCCCAGGAAGCCTCCAGCAATTGCTGCAAGGCAGACTCAAAGCTTTCCCTGTAATGGTAAAAAGTAATGGCATTACATCCCACACCCAACATAAGTACTTGCTGTACGTTCTAGGCTGCTGCCAAGGCCACAACTCTGTTTTTCCTGCATCTTTAGTTCTTGGGCAAAGTTACATTTCTAATCTGTACATAATGTTCAGCTTAATCTCCCACAGTTTATGGACTTGAACACAGAGGCAATTCTCATTGCCACTGGAAGGAGTGAATCTCCCCTTGTTCCCTGGAAAAGGAAAAAAACAACCTCTGTGAAGTCAGATGCTCTAGACTAGCCTTCTTTTCATATAACACAGGGAAAACAAAGCACCTCTAGAACTGCTTTACAGTCATGACGACCAAAGACACTGGAGACATGGGTTTTATTTCCAGCTCTGACACAGATACCTGCTCTAAACTTCTGCAGATTCTTGAAGACCCGTTTCTGGCTGAACCAACTCTTTAAAGCCTGAGTAGCCCATCACATTAAATAAAGCTGTGAGTAAAATAAAATATACTCTGTGGTTGAAAAAAAAAATCAGAACCACATCCTGAAATTCTCCGTATCTCAGTTCTGAACAAAATAAGCACCTTGACTCTTTCTGTTTTCTAATGCCAAATTTTCTTTCCAAAAGGTTCCTAATGCTTAGTGCCAGTCAAACTTGTGAATGGTTTATCATCGAGTCAGGGAGAAGCAGCTGCCTCTCACCATGGCCAAGATTCAACCCAGCTAACGGCAGGCATTGAGCTCCATTCCCAGTTTGTTCAAGCTCTTCACGTGGTTAACGGACAGACAGGCAATGCTGTAAAGCAGTTCAGATGTTGATATAGCTGAGTCACCCCCTCTTCTATAACCTGAACACCCTGGAGATTACCAGGCATGACAATAAAGAAAATAATAACCACCATCTCCGGGACTAAGGCCAACTTTTTATCCATCAGTCACTGGAAGGCCACACTAACCAGACTGTAAGCTTACAGGGGTTGGTTCACTGCTGTGTTTTATTAAAGACCTGAATGCAAGCAGAAGCGCAAGGACATTTCTATGCCTGACGCCTCAGCCAGAGCCAACGCAGCTAAAATTTCCATGGAAAGCTTTAGCTTGAGGGAGGGGAGCAGGGTGGAGGTAATAGTCTCACTCACTTATTTAGTGACAAACTCCTGCCTGGCATTGCCTCCTCAAAGCATGAGCCAGCTGTAGTCACTCCTACCAGCCTTCAACGTCATCAACCAGTTGAAGTGGCCCTATTCATTCAGCAATACTTACTTTAGCTAGCAGATTCAGCCCTGGGAATTGCTTTGAGGACAAGATATGCCTAGTGGGATTTGGCCAGATAATGCCCATCCATTTCACTGGGTATCCAAATACCAACTCAAGGCACAGGACAAATACCCTTCCATTACATCTAGGAAGATTAACAGGCAAGCAGATCATCCTTACTTCACGGATATGGGAAAAGAAAAGGACTGTGGCACGGACACCACTCTTACCACGCTAACATATGGTAGAAAGGGCTATCAATACCTATACCTTCATGATTAACGTTGCAACAATAGGGGTTTGTTTCCACCACTTCACACCAGTACGAAAAACACAATCTTTTCCTTTCCAGGCTCAGCTAATGTCATAAGATCACAAGAGCTTCAGGTGTTGCCTGACACTCACATCCAGGTCCTTCAAATGCTCTGTGACAGTAATGACACCATTACCTGACTTCTCTACACAGTGAGCTCATAAAATAGTTCTGGAGAGAAGAGAATATCTGACTTGATGCTCCCTATTTTCTAAGGTTGAGCTTCCAGCCCACGAAGTATCATGGATTCAGACTGGCGGCATGTTCTGACATTGACCCTGTGCCAGAACATGCTTCACGTCCGGCACAGCAGAAGGATTCAGATCCACGTTTGTAGCTTCAGGCTTGGTGTCTACAGATTGTGGGTCTCCACTCTGCATCTTGTACTGCTCCCTCAAACCTCAGTGGTACAAACAGCACCCACCTCACCCCTTTTACTTCCCCAGGGACCACAGAAGCAGCTGACTTGCTTACTTCTGATAGTCAGTTCTGTGCAGACCAAGGAAGCACTTTCCTCTCAGACCTGTCCTATCTTTAAGAAACCTGGATTTTAACCACTCACACCAGTAGTACAAACAGTAGTGTTTCACTGAGTATGATTTTTCTAGTGTCTGACAGTTCAGACAAATGACTGAACAGGTCCTGTCTGGCATCAACACACATGAATTTTAAAATCAAGCCATTTTAGAGTGCCTTATACCAGTCGGCACGTTTTAAGGTGCTTAAAACAGGCCATACTGCAACAAATCCCTGCCATTAGCTAAAGACCCAAACGAAATATCCTTTCTGCCTTATTATCAATATACATATTATAAAGGATTAGCACAGTCCCACTGAAAGCTAGCAGAGCTGAGAAAGCTTCTCAAAGCACCCACTTAAATTGATACTGCTTCTTGTCAAGCTGCAAGATATTCCTACAGCCAAACTGATGGGTAATTCAGTTCTCTTTCTGCTGTCACCCCCGCATTGGTAGATGAGAGTAGGAAGAGACCAGAAGTCACTAAGGTAACTCAAATGTCTGATCCAGACATACACATTTATTGCTTCAGGTCAACCATCTGTCTTTTCAGACAAGCCCCAGAGTCTCTCATCTCCTTTATGCACAACAGCCCTACAGAATGGATATAAAAGATTTTGGAGTAAAGGTGGTATCTGGTGTGAGTAAGGGTGAAAGTATTTTGGCTGGGAATTAGTGGGTATGCAATGGCGTGGGAGTGGTGATTCACGAAATGCTTCCCTTCCCCAGCAGTTCCCCACCTTGCGAAGACCAAACAGCTGGCGCTTGGGAGCAGTAACTCAGTGGCGAGGCATTTGGCAGAAGCGTTTCTGGAGCAAGCGCCAAGGCTTGAGCTGCGTGTCAGCCAGAGCGTCTCCTCGGAACAACTCTCATGGAGCATCACCAGGAACAAAACAACATTTCCTGAAACTACTGCAAAGGAAGATAGAAAATTCATCCAGCCCTTGATCCAAGAGGGCATGAAACACAGAAGGATCATGTTTTCTCTCCAATTCCAAATAAAATCCCCAATATGCATAGGCTGAATGGTCCCGAGGAACAAATTCAGCAGTAGCTGGGCCTGAGAAATCACAACCATTAGAAAATCAGAGTGCAAACTGAGCTGCAGCAGCACAGGATTGATTTCTTCCTGACATCACGGGCTACTATAGCTGTACATGCCCTCAGCATAAGACTGGAAATCATCTTTCCCAAGTGCACTGGGTGCTTGTTCAGACCTCAGCTCCCCTGCTACGGAATACATATGCAAGGGGGATGCTCCATGTAGAGCCTACATTTTAAATGCTGGAAAGCTCATGGCAAGGCTACCTCATCTGCCTAAACTTCAGCCCAGGCACTTTCCTCTTCTGTAGACAACTTGAGGATAAGCACATCAATATTTTAATCAGGCAATATTCAACACCATTGAATGTTTCACTTCTCCACAGGGAACAATAAACCAACAACATCCCCTACAATCAACATTGTCAACTTCTGCAACACCTAGGATTTTATTCAAGACACTGCTCTGGCAGTCATCTCATTTTGCAGGGAAAAAAGCAGTTTAGCAGTTACAGTTCAGGAAGGCCTTGGGAATGGGAACTAACAAGCCCTAAAAGATTTAGAAACAGAAGATGCAGAAAAAGGAATTTTGTTTTAATTTTTCAGTCTTTGAGGTTCTGATTTATGGTTTCTAAATCACTAGGGACCTTAAGACCTTGTCTGATCAGAAAAGTATCAAAGGCAGTGTTAAAGCTAAAGTATCAGGAGTCAGCTTTAATTGCTCCTAAGGGGAAACTTCAAGACTAGGAAGAAAAAAAATTAGTTCCTTATTAACTGAGGGAATTATCCCATTAAACACCAATAACTGGGTAGAACAGATTATGAAGCAATGAAACCAAGCAGTTTGAATTGGGAACGATAGATGATATGCGTTACTTAGCACAATTTGAAACGTGGTCAGTTCTCAAAATCTAGTCAAATACAGACAAGTCCTAAGCGCAATGTTCTCTTGCTTCCTTTTGGAAGGAAATATTTATCCACCACTCTATAAAGAAACAAGACTTCTGCAAATCAAGAGTTCACATCAATGCACAAATACTAAGTTCCATTCTCCTGAGCCACTGGCAAAAGACTAACCTTCCATGCCCAAATTAACATTTCCCCTACTGAGCACTCTTACAGTCCAGCACACAAGTGAGAAAGCCACAGACTCACGGTCAAAACCAGAACGCACAGATTGATGTGTGGAAATTACAGCTCCCGTCACCATGAAATTATTGAGAAACCGATTAATCTTTGGCATACATTACTCCTGCAAGGCTCTCTATTGTACAGAGTGAAGTGAGGCCGCACAAAAGTCAGGTCTAAGAAAAGGGAATGGTACCGCTCCCTCCCGAGCCATGAAGCTGTGAACTACTGAGGCAATCTTCCCTCCTAGTGTTCTGGCAAAGCAAGTGCGAGAGCAATCACAGATGTGTCCTGAGCACAGGGCACTCCTGTGACTGGCACTACTCTTAGCCAAAATATTACTAATGCAAGCGTGCTGAGCAACCACAAGTCTTTGTTGGTATCGATTCATGGGTGGGCAGATGCTGGAGGGAACATTCGTCTACATCTATGCAGGGTGGAAAGAGCAACAAACATGTCCTAAGAGCAGGGAAGATCAAACAGGAGTAAAAGTACTTAGATTATTCACTGCTTCTATTTTTCACTTCCACTTGTAGTTAAGCTGCTAAAGCCAGAAGAAAGATCTCATAGAAAAAGAACTCAAATTTTAGCATCTGTCCTTCTCTTCCCTCCAAACCACTAACAAAAGGTTTTGCTGAATAATAAAATACATACATATAAAATAGAGTTACAAGGCCATTATGAACATTGCTGGAAAAAATACAGTAGACTGGCCTAAATGAAGCATCCTAGGGAATCTGAGGCTGGTTGGGAGACCAGAGAGCGGATGGAGGTGGAATCGTCCCTTATCCTCCTCCTGTGATTAGGAAGTCCATGTGACATGGGAGACCTCCAAGATGCAAACTCCTCCTCAATCTGATATAAAACTAAACTTCAAGTTGGATCTTGTGTGTCCTAGAAGGGCTGCTCACACATCTGGTATTCTGGCCTGGGCCTCCTTCTACAGCTCTTGGTCCTATACAATGCAAAAATCCATAAATAGCCATCACAACAAGATTTGGAAGCTCCCATACCCCAGGATTATATTTAACCAGTAGGTTAAAAAAAGCAGTGGTACCTTCTTTCATCAATTATGGGCTTTGCTGTTAGATGAATATACTCTCAAAATGGCTAAGTGATCTGTTTTAGCTGTTATGGGAAGATTTTATTTCAGTTTAGCCACCATACAAAACTTCCCCACCATCTACACTACTTGCTCCTCATGACCAACAGCTTTGCTCACAGTCACAAGCCAGTTGACAGTTTATTGGTTCTCAATATGAACATAAATAGGACCTTAAAATAAATCCCTTTCCCTTGCTCTGTATCCTCTGCTTACTCCACAGAAAGGGCTAGAAGACAGCAAGCTTGTCAGTGAATTCAGAGTATCCATGAAATTGCTAGGAAATGGGCCTAAGGTGACTGCCACGTCCTTGGCAATCAGCATTAGGGGTAGAAAGTTTCATCCTCTCTCCTCTAAAGCCACTGGGTAGATGCCTCACAGTAGACTGGTGTTGCAAGGTTATCAGTTTCTCTTCAAACTGAGGAGCAGAGCTTCCCACTGCTCCAGAAGCAGAGTAGATTGGGCACCCAGAGCCAAACGCCACACACGCTAATGGATTTTTTCCACATGCTGAAACCCAAGAGCTTGAAGGAGCCGTTAGGGCTGCCAGAAATAGAAGCCTTCGTTACCTGCCTTGGAAAACTTTGCTCTGTGCTCTACAGTACAGTCCTGCCCATGTTTGTGAGGACACTTGAGGTCATGAGAGAAAAACATCAGTGCACATTTCTGTTAAGTTCCACAAGGAAGGAAGCAGCAATGTTTAAAACAGACTTGTGACAAGAGTATCACACGATCCCTGCAACAATCCTACCAGCACAGAGTACTTCCCACGGGGTAAGGCGTACAGAATATATTCAGCATATGAACAGCCTCACCGAAGGACTGCCACAACTCAGTGATTGCAAAACTACTCCTCCGTGTGTGTCTCCAAGTTAGAGTGCCTCATGTTTTAAGTGGGTTGAAGTTTTAAGTGGTAGCAGATGTTGGCAGTACGCTCCAGACCTTCATTTCATGGATTCCCAGATAACTGCTGCTTTTGTGCTAGTCCTTCTCTAGTAATAACAATAATTAAGTGCCATTTATATAAGGTCTTTCATTCAACAGTCCCAAAGCGCTCAATAAATTTAACAAACCATTAATACTCAACAGATGTATCACTTTACATTTTTAAAGAGGCTGCATGCATCTCAAATAATCCTCCACGTTCCCACAAATGGTAGGTACCTTAATTACCTCCAGTTTGCAGATAGAGAAGCAGAATTAGGGAATGCCAAAGGCCACAGTTCTCTCTGCTAGTAACAAAGGGATTTAAACAGAGTTCCTGGCTCTCAACTCTGTTCCCATTGCGAGCAGGAAACCACCCTGCCTCCAGAAATTCACACACACTGATAACTTCAGTGTTTTATCCAGAACACTGAACTCAAAAGCAAGGATGCGTTCCCAGAGCACATGAAAAACACACGCTGGTTCAAGCGAGTCGAGTCCAATCAAAGCAACAAGAATTTTTTCCAATAGCACAACTAAAGCTAGCTAGAATTGAATTTAGTGGCCCAAGCAGGACATTCAGAGAAATCCAATAGTCACCAAGGAACTGTACTCTTGCTCGTACATCCCACTGGAGGGCAGAACAGTAGAATTTCCCTAAGCGTGCACGTCGCAGGAGATACTGCTTGGACAAATCAGTCTTGCCAAAACAGCAGTGCCGTCTTCACATCACCTAGGTTTCATTCCCATTAGCTCACAGTATATCCAAAATGCACGCAGGCAGTTATTCCTGGTGAGGAGAACCAACAGCATAAAATGAAGGAAGCACCTGATTGCCACGCACACTTTGGATCCAGACAAGGAAGGACTTTGCTATGCCTCCCGTCCATATCACGTGGCTAATACAAGTAGAGTGCAAATGTGCAAGGGTAATACCTATCCATAAGTCAGTAGTCAGCGTACAGCACTACCACCCAGGCTCCCCAGATGATCTTCTCAGCTCTGCAGCTGCCTGCTCCTTTGACTTTCCGCACTGGCCAAGGAAACAGGGTCGTGAAGT
>NW_009630617.1:0-38542 GCF_000690535.1 Cariama cristata | reverse complement strand
TCCTGCTCACCCACAAGCTTCATTAGATTGGCCTAAGCCAAACCAGTATCCTCCGAAGCATGAAAGCCTTCTTTGCAAGCCTGCATTCATGAAGTTATTCCTGACATGAAACCTTCTGACAGACAGTAGCCGGACTTCAAGGATTCCAGCTAGTTAGCTGCTGTATAACTAGGTCATGCTTCTACCTCATCAAAATGGCATCACCTGGGACATCCTACTATTCACTGGCCAAACACTCAAGTTACACTCTCTCAACAACTGACCTCCCCACCAGCAAAACAGTAGTTGAGTATCCATGCCCAGACTGCACAAAACACAAGTAACAGGTTTCAGCTAAGGCACAGGACCACTCGCATAAATATCAACTGTTACGATGTGCATGAGCAGCAGCAATTCCTTCAGCTGTGTCTGAGCCTGACCATAAAGCACAACATTCCTTATTTGTCCTTGTCAGATTCCGTGTGCTTTTTACTTGTACTACACTGCTTGTCAAAAGCAGCTCAAGCTCTCTCACACAATTTGAGTTATACTGCATTTGTTCATATTTCAGGCAACGTAAAGAGGTATTTGCAGAAATCTCAGATAGCTTGAGACCATGGCTTATCAGTGGTCTCAGCAATACAAACAGTAACGTAACTGTGTATCTCTGTTCATAATTGCAATAATTATGGGGTTTTTTTGCCTACCTAAGCTTTACCTACTTAAGAAAACTGTACAGATCTAACACCACATCGCAATCACTTTGTTACTGATCATGCAATAAAACCTGGTGCTTAATTATTGCGCTTTACACTGGACACAGTGAGAATACTCACATCCTCTCCTAAGCTTCCTTGCCTCCAATTATCTGATCTACTTCTCCCGTTGGTATCTTACACTCTTACTCTGCACTTTAAACAGGAATTAGAAGTGGGAACCATGGCTATTATAAGTGCTTCCTTCTCTATTTCTACCAAGTATACCTTGGACAACCGATCAGCTACGAAACCGGCTGACAGCATAACCAAATGGAGACATTGCCAAGCTCTTCTCAGCTGCATTAAAATAACAGCAAAAAAGTAACATGGGTTGGATTTAGAAAGTCACAAGACTAGTGCTTGGCCCTGACTGGGGGTGAGGGAGAAGGCACATCCAAGCTGACGCCCAATTCTTTTCAGCTGAAATAAACTGACTTTCTACCAAGGGGAGCCAGGTTTCATAACCTATAATAGGGAAAGCGTTCACTGGACAGAGATTGTGTGAGAGCGTAAGACAGGCTAGACTGGGGCCCGTTTTTTTCATCATGCAGAAATGTAACAGCTTTTTCTTTCGTTTTATGACTCAGTGTTCCCGATGGAAAGAGCACACACATCATGGGTTTGGCACTGCACGCCACTTAATTTCCTACCAGCCCCATCCTGCGATGAATCCAACACAGGCATTTCGTTAACCTCTTCAAGGAGGGGTTTGTGCCAGCAGCAGTCTCCAGGAGCAGGAGGGGTGCAAGGCAGAGATGTGTCAGAGGAAGACCCTGCTCTCTACTTGCAGTTCGTGCAGCATAAACCACCACTGTAAGAAAAACAAACGAGCCCAAGAGGCAGTCAGGGGAAACTAGAAAGAAAGGTCTCCTCCTGGCATGAGTCAACACAGCTCCAAAACAGTTGAAAGAGCTATTCTGTTTTGCATTGGGTCAAAAATTGTCCGGCATAACCTATTACAGCTTTTCTCCCTGCTGATTCATTCCCCAGCATGCTACTGGGCTACACAGACACAAGGATGCCATAGGTAATCAAACTCACTCAGCATACAGGCTACAGCCAGCCACCTTCTCTCCACCTGAACAAGCACGATCTAGAGTTTTAAACAGAAGGTTGCCTTTCACATTTCTTCATGTGTTGCAAACATGGCAAAGTATGCCCGAGCTGCTAAACTGTAAGGGTTTCTACTTTGTCCACAATGTGCATCTAGGAGGGTTGCAAAACTGCAAAGGTGCTCATGACCTAATTTAAAAAAAAAAATCCAAGGAACCAGCTCTAAACCAAATCTCAAACCTAAGGCAAGCCTTTGCTGAGTTAATACACTTGCCAAGAAATTTCTTTGTCCATACCATCTTTTCTTTCCGATTCTAAGCTCCTTTCCCAGGATCACCTCACTTAACATCTCAGGTGCATCCTTCCATAGGGTCCAGAGCAATTAGGCACACACAAGTGTGACATCACATTAAAAAAAAAAAGAGACAGGGGCAATGCGAGGGAAGTGCTCCAAAATATGGAATTTCTTAACATTTCCTTTTCTGCCTCTTCTTCCCCCCAATCACATAGTTATCTTGTGAATATACCACTAAATATCACAGCTTATTCTCAAAGTCCCAATCTCCTTGCCTTCGACTGCAACTATTACATTTTATGCACATAGTTATCTTGTGAATATACCACTAAGTATCACAGCTTATCCTCAAAGTCCCAATCTCCTTGCCTTTGACTGCAACTATTATTACATTTTATTAATTCTATTTAATTTAGGCTACCTGAATAAGCAATTTGCCAGGTCAAAATACTAAAACTATAATGCTTTAAATGTGATGACTTGAATTTCCCCAGTTATTCCTCCTACTGACTGATTTTGCCACCATAGAGCTGACCACTCCACACATGACAACAAACACTGAAGTGGCAAGGGCTGGTATCAGCTCCACCAACAAATAAAGAATACAAACCATGCATGTTGAAAGATGTCAGAGGAGCATGTCAAATCCTATTACAAATGCAACAGGGACAAGAAGTTAGAGTTGTTTAGGGTTTGCCAACTGCATCTGTGACATACAAGGAGAGTCCTGCAATAACTCTGAGTAGGAAGACTTTTCTTGGAATCAAGAGCTTTTTTAAGTCACCCCTCCCACTGCATGACTGCTGCCCAAGAAGGCTATTATTGAGAAAAACATCATTTGCCACTGTGTTGGATACGATACAACAGGGAAGAAAGTGGTCCTGTGGTGTGCTGTTAAATTGATCAGACTTTAGATATGCCAGTATTTCTGGAGTTCAGCCTCCCTCACTCAGTATTTTTCGTGCCTGTATCCGGGAAATTCATCCATTTACTAGAATATAAGTTCTGTACTAGATGCCTAAAGACAGCATGAAATTTAGAGGCAAAGGGGAAAGCAGCACCACTTTCTCCCTCATATGAAAGACACTGAAAAACAGAGAAATAAATTTGAATCAAAGGTTAAACATGTCCATATCTGCTTATTTTTCCTTCCCCCTCTGCTGCTTTCCACGCTTCAGGCAGGCAGCACCACTTTCTCCCTCATATGAAAGAGTGAAAAAAGAGAAATAAATTTGAATCAAAGGCTAAACATGTCCTATCTGCTTATTTTTCCTTCCCCCTCTCTGCTGCTTTCCACGCTTCAGGCAATCTTGTTCTCAGTGGCTTCCAAGTAGAGTCTGCAGAGTTCCTTACCACAGTTCTCCTCTTGCCATCTGGCCAGATGTGTTCTCTAGATGTGCTAGACTTGAGGTGGGATCCTTGTGCTCTCTGAAGTCAGTGGGAGATTTCTCATGGCTTTAGTGGGAACAGGACTCCACCTTTTGCCTGATATGCGCTCAAAGAAGTATTGTTCCTACTTTCTGGTTTGGTCTCAAAATGTAAATGGTGAAGCCAACTCCCAATTCCTATTCTCTTCCCAAAAGGAAGGGCACAATAAAGCACATATATTACAAACATCACAGCATAAGCAAACACTGGACAGTTTTTCTAAAGTGTTGATGGTGGATATCCAAATAGCTAAATATATATTCCTTAATTCCTGTCTAGAAAGAATAGGATTTGGTTTACACCCATGCATAAATCAGGACACGGCCACTCATACTTACCTTGACTGTATTAATGCATTTGGTTTTGTTTTGGGGTTTTTTGTTTTGTTTAGTTTTTTTTTTAAAAAAGCTTTGGGCTAAGGTTTCTTGACTTTTGTTTAAAATAGCCTAGATCACTGTGGAAGAGTCTGGAGTAGATACATACTTCTAACTGGACACATCTTACCAAAGTCTGGGAACTCTTAACCACAGGAAAAAAATGACAAGGCTTTGAAATGACTCATTGTCAGTATTTGCAAAAATGTTGGAAGAAACTGGGTAACAAAGACTTTAACATACTTTCCCTCTCTTTTGTAGATTCCCATCTGCTCTGCCTCACTTTCTGAAGACCTCAGCATACACCCAAGTGTGCTCCTCTCCTTGTAGACAGGCTGCATAGCTAAGACTGGTGCCACTGTCATTGCTTTCCTTTTCCCGGGTGGTACTGTGAAATCAAAGCAGCCTTGGGTCACTTGGGGAGGAGGGCAATGCCCACCCATCTGGTACAGGCATTGCAACCAAGGTACCACAATGCCTTCCAGGAAAGGCACCCGGGCACACTGGAAGGGTCACAGCTTACAAGCAGGTCTTCCTCTCCAAACTTTTTTAAACATAACTCCTTGCTAGATGCAGCGCACTCCCACCATAATTGTGTCTTTCTGGCCTCAAGACACAGGCACAGCAACCTGTGGAACAGCTGAAGAGCAGGACACTGGCGCCAGAGCATGTTGGCCTCAGATCTCCGTACCCTCCAGCTACCCCCTTGTGAATCCACACCCACCCTGCAATACAAGTGCCTGGCAGCTTTGCATGCTTCACCGCTTAGTGGCATGGAAGTTAAAGTTTATAGGTGAATGTTGGAAGTGAGAAAGGATGTTTTTCAGTGCTGATGGATATAGAGAAGCAGGCACAAAGGTAGATTCAGATACATACGTTATCAGCTGGTCTTCAAGACCTTCTTTGGGATTGCTGCTAACATGGAAACACCTTGCCCTCACAGGAATTCAGACATCCTACAACACTTCCTGAGGCTTTCCCATCTTCTTCAGACAGATCAGCAACTGCAGTGACCTCCCTGCGGTTTGGTATTCTAAGTACTAACTATGGAAGGTGGATAAATTTAAAGTAAACTGGAAATCCTTTCTAAATGGCTTTTTCTTGAGACTACAAGAATATTTTTGCAAATGCTGCAAGAGCCATGTTCTAGTGAAGAATCAGTTATGGCTTCATTAAAAGCTCCTCAGATACCAACAAAGACCTGAAAATCAGAAGTACAAATTACAGTAAGAATTTTCTGAAAGGGAAAAAAAAACTTCTCTCTCAGCTTGACCAGGTTCCACATCCTTCCCAGCTTGTCAGCTCTGGAGCAGTGTCTCATAGGGTGACTATTTAACTCACCCTGAAATGTTTTTTCCCCCGAAAGCAAAGCAGTGAAGTTTCTTATTAAAAGCAGCATTGTGGTAACAATTTTTACCCTTCTATGGAAAAAAAACCAGAAATTCTTAATTTCCCAGTAGACTAAACCAAGTATTGAGAATCTGATCATCTGTCACTTCTAATGACGAGAAATTGCCAACAGTGAAACCTAAACATTTCAGAGTCAAAATTACTGCTCATCTTTGCAGCAGCTGGAAGAAAAAAAAATCCATTTTACTTGTCACAGCAGAGTCCACAGGGCCTTTGTTTTGAAGTGTTAATTAGTCAGTTCTAGTAACCTCCTCCACATTGTTAAAATCCCGTATCTTGATCCAAATCAACTTGCACTGAAGTCAGAAGACTTGTAGCTGACTACAGTGGGAACTGGATGAAACCCTTAAGAGATAAACTGAACGGGAAATGGTTTTTAAAGAGAGACCTCTTGCCCCCAAGGCGAGACAGTCCTAGGAAACACAGAAACACATTGTTCTTTTTCAGCCTTTTGCTGAGGCCAAAAGATTTAAAACAAACATGGATCTACGACAGCAAAGGAAAAGACTTCCATTCCTCCCCCAGACATTAGCTCAGTAGAAATATCCTACTGACTTTTTGCTATCACTGCAGAGTACTTACAGCTTCAGCTAATAGCACAGAAGAAATGAAAACTTGTATATTGCAGCATGTCTGGGAATGAAATCCCTAATGCTCTATGTGAATCAGTTATTCATAAAAAAAGGTTTCAAAACCTCTCAAACATCCACTCGGCACTCGCATTACATTGCGAGGAATTATCTGCGCTTCAGAAAAATTGAAAGACTTCAAAGCTTATGCGAACAAAAAAATGGAGGGTTTCCATCAACAGTGACAACAAAGTCTCCAAGTAAATATTAAGGGATCTCTCAAAATGGATGTAAAAGCCACGTAAGCATGCAGAGCTGAGAACACAAATCTTTCCCATTTCTCAAGAAAAACAAGTGTTCAACATACTAACTCTGAACAAGGCAAGCACATGAAGCTGCTCTCCAAATAAGGAATCTTTCTGGACTTCTTAACTCCACTGATCTGAATGTCACAAAGCACACAATCAACTCTCACAGGACCCTGTCTTTCTATCTGCACAGGATCAATGAGAATCTGAGCAAATGACATTTCCTTATGCTAACACACAAGGAGAAAAATCTCTACATAGAACTAGGTTGTTCTAAATGCAGTCAGGCTAGGTCTTGTTTCTATAAATTAGCTGCATTCCCAGAACACCACTATAATCCACCAATTTGCTGTTCGGTCTTTTTCTACTCAACAACATGTTTTCACTTCTCATTCGAAGCCAGATCTCGCTCTGTTTCCTCAAGCTGGACATGGTTTTCTTTTACATCAACATCTCTTCTGACGGTGTGGATGCACAGGCTGCAGGATGGATGAGGACTCCAAGATCTGTCTGCCCCTCGGATTTCTCACAGGGAAGAATAAGTCAGGTCCTTGCGGTAAACTCACCATCATCCAACTGAGGGTTCAGAACTGATTTCTTGCCTAGACAAATAAACTGGGTACCTGTTCTCCACTGAGCTGAACATAACTACTCCAAAAAGGGCTGCTTGAGGGAACAGGCAGAATTTTGAACAAGACAATAGATTAAATTCACTCCCTCCCTGTCCATGAGTATGCAGACTCTCTTGTCATGTTTTTTCTTTTCAGGTTCACCAACTGTACCATAACTTTTCTCCTTCAGTAGCATCCAGATGGAAACAATGAAGTCTTTACCACCATGAAGTTTCTTCTTCTGATTATAATCTTGCTATCTTGGCTCTTCTACATTGGAGCTGCTCCAGAAAAAGTCTTGTCAACTTCCAACTCCCACCCATGCCTTTTCTGCATATCCTTTCCATCCATCTCTGCACATCCAGGAACAAGATTAGAAAACAGTCTGCTGTGGCGCTTGTACTCTCATTATGATCACCCAGCGTGTTCTGTCAGGAAGGAAAGAGTCCAAAAAGGGAAAATAATGCTCCCTGGCAGCTTGTCTTCACAGGTATTTAGCAAGAGAGATTATGGCTGTGATATCAATCCTCTTAGTCCACACAAAAATCACTGCTTATGTGACAAAGAGCCACCACAGAACCTCCTCCTATGGCCCGCTCGTACATCAAGCAGGAGTAAGCACTAGACTTGATGGCAAAAAATGGGAGCCCTAACTATAACTACTGACTGCAATCAAAAAAACCCGACTTTGATCATTACCAGGAAGGGGAAAATGAGTAGGGAGTGTACATTGTCACTTCCACAAGCGCATGGCCAAACACCTTCTAAGACTACACTCGAACATCCAGTATACGCTCATACTTGAGGAAAGCAAATTTAGAGTGTGACCTTCCAAACAACAGTTTTAGTGACACAGTGGTGTGACCACGTTATCACCGAAAGATATTTTTCTTGGTATTGCAGCAATACTCATTTACAGAGGTGAAACCATGGCACTTGCCAGTCATCTGTAGTTTCTGATTATGCGAGCACCTACACTCACTCAGATCCTGAAGGTAAGAAAACAGTTATGCTGTATCCTAAGGAGGAATAAACTGCTTGAGATCAAAAAACAAATAACCACACGCCCAAGAGCCTATCTTTTCTTCTGGTATGCACCATTTTCCACACCAAGTCCAGGAGCACTGGCTGCATCACAGTACATCTACAGAATCACACAGTTACAGCTCTACCACTAAAATAAATTCTCAGACTTCACTGCCTAAGGGGAAAAAGCCCCATAAATCACACTTGATTTCTACCCTGCTTCTAGCTATTAGATCTGGTTGTTCCCTTGGCTACTAGGCTAAGCCAAATGAACATTCACTGATCTCATCCTCAGGTAAATACTCAAAACCCACAGTTTTGGGTTTTGTTTTAAAAGCCAACTTACTTATGAATCAACTAATTACACCAAACTCAGTGAAGTTACAGATCTCACATCTTCAGGTTGCCAGATGCCCTCCAACAGAAACAGTGCTGTTGCCCAAGTTCCTCTCCCTTTATTCTGTTGCCTCCCAGGAAAAACATACAACAGCATCTCTGTAACACTCAGGGGTGCAGGACCTTCTGTCCCATCACAAGCATCTGCAGTTCATCAACCACAGAGAACCTAAACTTAATCCACCTCTTTCACCACCCTTCAGTCTTATTCCTTTAAAAAGGAAGAAGGTGGTAATAAATAAACTCTGCAAGCCATGGTTTGCATCACTCTGCCACACCATGCTGTGCATGCCTTGCTTCATCGTAGCTTAAAATAACCCATCCCCACCCTGAGATATCTGCATACGTAGTCTGCAAATTCAAGGAAATGCTGCTTAAAGGTGATGTTGATTCAAGAGAAAGCCTGAAGTTCCCTTGAAAGAGCAGCAGACTAGCTGATAGTATTTCTAGCACTTACCCAAGCACATGTCTGCAACCTCCCACAAATCAAGGAAGAAAAAAACCCACTGCGCAAGGGGTAGCATGCTACAGAAAGACATAGGAGAGCAGTTAAGGCACATAACTCAACGTTCATTTGCTTCATGCACATAGCCAGACTCTCCAAGGCCATCTAGGAGTGATCCATCAAGGCAGGTAGCTAACCACTCTACAGCTAGCCCTTGTGTGAGGAGGAAACAGCATGTTCTTACCATCTAAAAAAACAGGCAAGGGTGAAAGCCTCAAGAGGGTATACTCCAAAAGCTATTGGTAACATCACCGGTAACTTCCCTGGGGCCTGTGGATTTATTTGCAGACCATACAGGCTCATAAGCTACTAGAAGAATGCTAATTTTTTCCTTTCCCCAGGCTTTGCAGTCACATGCACTGACCCTTCCACAGGACAATTTGAAAGGATACCATTTAGTGCAACCCAACCGGGTTTACTTGTCAGCCAAAAAGAACTTAAGCTTTTTCAGTCTTTTGCAACAAGCACTGAAGATCATCTGTCTTTCAGATTCATAAACACAGACTGAAGCCTGCTGAGTTTTGAAAGCCTTGGCTGAATTATGGTACTTTGGCATGTCATGAAGATAGGAATAGCTACCTGGTTTGCATTATTTTAACCTCCACATCAGGCAAATCTTGGCAGTGTTTGGTTTACAAACTGTTTCCAATGACAAATTCTATTAAGGGAAAAAGCTCTCAAGGGATGAAAGTTCACTTAGTGTTACAAAAGCACCTCAAACTGAAATAAGCATATTGCAAAAACATCAATCCTCCCTCTGGACAACAATATCTGACTGGCCAATAAAGTACAGCATCCCCCTCTCCTTCCCTGGCTGATAGTTGATACTGCTAACCGAAAAGTCCTAGATATTCTTCCTGCGCTCCATAAGCAAAGCTGTGCAAAACCACAGATGCTGCCTTCAACTGAATCAAATTTCAGCCTAGGCCTCTCAACCTTCCAGAGATCAGTAAAGCACATCTCCCTCCCCAGGTCAGAGACTTCCTACAAACTGCTCAAGTGCTCATAGTAGCCAGCTATCTCTACTGACATCCTCTTCTTCCCTGCTGCTTGCCTGATGCCAGTGTCTTTTAAACCCCAAGGTGGGGCCAAGGTGCTAGTTAGGAGGTACCACAGTGATGATGCATGTGCCTTAAGGCAGACAAACATCACTGTGACTAAACTTTGGGGAAAATTAAACCATCCAGTAACCACATAAGGTGAAAGCATCTTTCCCTCTCTAGGTAGCAAGGATGTATCTGAACTGAAAGACAGATCAAAAATACCTGCCAACAGGCTGATCCATGTTAATAACCCTTCAAGATTTATTCTCCAAATCAGAGTCCTAAAACTTTCACCCCATTCTAGTACTGCTGGTGGTCTTAGCAGCATTGTGGGCACATATCGAAAGGCAGTAAGAACAAATCCCGTTCTTCTTGAATGAGAAACAAGTTTTCCCTCAGAGTTCTGAAAGAACACAAAATTACCTCCCCACTTCATCCTACTTCAGGCAACCTCAGACGATCAAGGAGTTGACAACTTAGTTTTGCAATTATGCATCATCTACCCAGCCCTCAGGTCATTCCTACTGCAATCTCCAAGCTAGCCTTTGTACATTAAAAGAGTAGAAATCTCTTCTCTGTTCCCAAAGGTGTGCTCACCTCCAGCATCCAAAGAAATCTCATCACAATCAATCCACAGCTCAGCTGTGCTCTGTTAAATCCTTAAACCAGCTGAGACCTGGAGAGGCCACCAAAAAGCATGAAAGAATGAGTCTAGATAAATGCTAATCATCTGAGGGGGGATTAAGAATGCTGTCCCATGGAAATCAACTATTGCAAAATCAAGTAACAACTGGACACACAACACATGGTTTGGATGAGTCACTGAGCAGCAGGGGAAAAAAAATCAAAATTTTTTGGCATCAGACAAATCTTCCCACTCCCAGTTCCACTCCTATGTGCTTCCTCACTTTTTTATAAAAATGTTAATTGGAACCTAATCAGCCCAGAAAGTCAACTACATCATGCTAGACACTGTACATATAAGATGGCCCATTCCCAGGGGACATATGGTAAAAAAGAGGAGTGGGAGAAAGCAAGAAAAAGGAGGAACTGGTAACCCCTGACAAACAGCCCAAAAACTTGTGTGTTAAACAGTCAAATACTTTCCTGTGGTCACAAAGAGTTTTCCCCTATGCTAGGACTTAACAGAGACACTCCAAACCTTTGTATGGTATCCAAGCAGTTCCCTTTGACCCAAATTTTCCTCTCCGAATATCCAAAAGGAGCATACAAAAGGTTCTCACAGTGACTGTACTTGAAGTTACACAAAGTAGCCTGCAGTAATGACACTGGGCTGGAAATTTCAACCAAGACCAGACCTTCAGCACAGATCCAAACTGTTAACAGATAGAGGATCTTCCCTCAATTAGACATTTTTCTTGTAATCAAATCAGCTAGTATTTTAACATGAAAGCAGAATTTGCTCTTCAGGACCTCATGGGAGCATTTACTAATCCTGAGCTTTACTCACCAGATGTTAAAGGGCCACGAACATGTGTCGGCCGTGGGAGGCAAATAAAATGCTGACCTAAGATGCACCACACAAATCAGGGAGCATTCCAGTCCTTTGGGTCTCAATGTTCTAAAAGTAAGCTTTTCATCCACTGACTGCTTGGACATATAGCAAGATGATGCTTTTTGCCTAAAATTTAGAAAATAATCCCCATTCTGCTTCGAAAACAAAGGAGGTCCTCAGATCTGAAAGACTAAGTGCACACTTCATTATATACAATATCCCCAAGGACATTAAAAATTCACAACTCATATTTGAATACCAGTTTTCATAATTATGTTATTCACAGGCCCTTACCCATGTCATCCAAGTAAAGGGTCAAACAACGCTTAGAAGACAGTAAAAGATGAGAAAATAAACGTACTACCTGTGAGAAAGGGACTCAAAGTAAGGAACATATGAAATACCACACTGGGTCAGAACTAAGTTCAACGTAGCCCAATAGCCTGCCTAGCGTGGTAGCAACTGGAGATGCTGTTTAGGTCTGGCTTGTTCTCAATAATTCTTTCTTTCCTCAGGACTCCTCCAGCATTCACCAGAACAAGGACGTTAGAAGGCACACCTTTGCCTATTCTTTTTATTATCTATTTACAGACCTGTTACCTGTGAGTTCACAATCCCTCTGAGTATACAGATACACTCTGCCTCTACCTCCTTCTGCAGCAACAAGTTCCAGAAGTTCACTATATGCTATAACACAAGTATACCCCTTCATCTGCTTTAAACCAATATCCAACTGTCCGCTACCTCTAGAATTGGGGGATTTACCAAGTAAGCTTTGCATTCAGCTTATCCACTGCCTTTGCAATTTCATAAGCCTCAAACATACCTCCCCTACACACACTCTCTAAACTGGAGGTTCCCAGCATTTTCATTCTCTACCTAGAAGGCAGCTGCTGTATCCATTTTATCATTTTACAGGTCCTTCTCTGCATCTTTTCTAACTCCACTCTCATTCTTGAGAGGTGGAAGTCAGAACAGTAACACTCAAACAAGTCTGTGTGCAAGTACACCAAAGTTTTATATAACAAACGACTCGCTCTCAATCTCAGTACCCTCTTTCATGATGCTGAGCACTGTTGGCTTTTTTCACTCACACATTGATAATGATTTTGGACAGCTACTGATAAAGACTCTCCAGTCTCCTACCTGAGCTGTAAACGCCAGTAACACATGAACAGACCTGTAGATTATTTTTCCCCTAGATGCACTGTCCAACCTTTACCTGAAACTCTCCTGCTACCACTTTGTCCCCCCAGCCAGTTTTCAGAGATTCTTCCAGTTTTCTTTACCATCAGTTCTGCAATGACAACCTGAAAGAGCTTCCTACCATCAACAAACCGGGAGGCTGTTGCACATGCCCTCCTCTGGGATACCATTAAAAATACTGAATGCATTGGTCAGTAAAAAATAATGAATGCATTTAATCCTGAGGCCCCAAAGTCTATTCATCTTTACTGCAAGAGTAGCCAGTAAGCGCTACCCTTTGCTTTCTACCTTGTAACCAGCTTTCAGGCCTTGAAGGAGCTTTCCTCTGATCCTGCAGTAACATTATTTCCTCGATGTTCGGTGTGGGGCAAAGTTACATTCACTAGATCCCTTTTATCCACATGCCTGA
Source organism: Cariama cristata (assembly GCF_000690535.1). Classification (NCBI taxonomy): domain Eukaryota; kingdom Metazoa; phylum Chordata; class Aves; order Cariamiformes; family Cariamidae; genus Cariama; species Cariama cristata. The sequence goes on along the minus strand of NW_009630617.1, from coordinate 25,656 downwards.
AGACACACAGATAAGAGTTCCAGCCAATGCACAGGTTTTTTTTACAGAAGCTGTAGTGGTTCTTACCAGACTTAACTCCACATTCAGTGATTCGTCATCTTTACCTGTCATATTTTTTCCTAGCAAGATGTCTGACAGTTTGTAGTTCCCAGGCTCTCCCTAGAAAGCTTTATGTGAAAGAATTACACGGACGATCCACCAGGCCTCTGGCACGGTAACTGTTTGCAATAGAAAGTTAGACATCATTTGCCTGCGACACTCTAGTTTAATATCAGAGTTCTTTACATCGGTTCTTTCAGGACTCTGATAAATACTGTTCTCTTGGCAGTTTCCCAGTATCTTACTTGCATATACAGTCTAACGTTTCTGTGTATTTACTGTAAAATGATGTAGGTACCCTGGGCTATCCGTTGCAAAGAACATGTTGGGGTGGGAATCTGCCCAGTGTCTGCAACAGTGAAGACTGATGCAAGAAATCGTTGTGCATCTGCCATTTTCCCCATTGTCAAGGACAATTCCTACCAATTCTCTTCCCGACTTCCTACTCGCAATACATTTAAGTAACTATGACCCATCAGTTTGAGCACCCTTTGCAAAATACTGCTTGAGTCTGGTTTCACCCTTTTCATTTCCTGTTTACATTTGATCTTCCATGTTTTACAGGCTTTTCTATTCTCCTCGCTTGCACAACCTTTCTGCTTCAAGCGCCAACCTCTTCTCCAAAACACCTCCTCAGCTCTCACAGGGAGCCACTGCAGCAGCGTTAGGCTTTTACTTGCAGTGAGGCACGTTTCACTCAGGCTTTTAAAACAGTAGGTGTAAGTCTCCAGGTTGTACACAGGCATTGTAGACATCTTGCTTTGATTGTTCCTTTTGTAATTTTTTTTTTAAACTGCTTCATTTTTTGCATGGATCCCTTTCCTAAACTAGAATTTTCATGTAGGGAATTTATTTGGCCTGTTCTCTCCAACCACACGTGAAACCTCATCATATTGTGACAGCCAGAGTAGTTCTCCAGCTAACATCTGCCCAAAGCAGCACTGAAAAATAGATCAAGAGCCTTCTCTCGTCTACCACTAGTTGTTCTAGGCAGTGACTACCATTGCATTCAAGTTCTCTATACATCTCACCTCAGTCAGGCTTTAGGGTCTGTATACATGAGGTACCTAAAATCTCCCACTGTTACCACCTGTTCCAATCACTTACCCTTCTGATCTTGAGAAGGATACAACTATAGTGCCCTAGTAATAAAAAAGCAGTACCGGACTTCCAACCATGAAGATTTCAGAGCAAGTCCCACCCCAAAACCCACCCTGTTGTACTTTATCCCATCTGCACATCCTACTTTGGGTGGACCATTAGTCACAAGCAGGTGCTGTTCCACACGACAGGAGAGAAGTCCATCTCTAGGGTTTTCCATGCTCCCAAAGTTTAGCACGTGCCAGCCCGGAAGACCAAATACATGAGCAGCTCCATAGGATTTAAGTCAGCTAAGTCCCACAGGCCCAACTCTGAAAGATCAAGCACCACTGATGCATCAGGTCAAGGCTGAACCCATTTGCCATTGTGATTTACCATAGGAACACCATTAAGCATTAAATATCTGGGAGCAGTTAGTGTTTATGCAGCTAACCAATTTGTAAAAATAAATACCAAAGGTATCTGTTATTTCCAAATATTAGCTCTTTTAAGGGCAGGGTAAGCTGCATACTCCATTTACTTTGGATCAGCTACACTGTACTGACAGGCTGAAAATGCAACGCACGAATTGGAACTACAGTAAAATATTTGAACTAAATACAGTTCCCTTTGTTTGCTGTAGGATTAAGTTATGCAGTGAGACTTTCACTGTCTATGGTGCTCAAGTTCCACATAAGCTCAGTCTAAAACCAAATCCCAATGAGCATAGGAAAGCAGCGTGTCACCTTCCTATCCCGAGTTTGTAAAGCTCAGGACTGCTGTCAGAGCTGGTATGCTTTACTTCAGACAGGCTCAAGTCCACATAAAAAGACAAAGCAATAAACAGGTTTCATACCTTAAACATACGTCAGATTTTAAACACCTACAAGAGCGTGCCCTACCTTGTGAATCAGAGGCCAAGTCCTGTCCTCAGTGCAGTCAGCAATCTACAAGTCTTGTCACCTCAGACGGATTCTCATCACATACTTTTACACCAATCTCAGCTTTGATGGGCTGTCACAATACAAAGTAAGATGCTAGTCATGATTCAGCACTGTTTGTTCTATCACTTATCCTAGCATAACAGAAGGCTCACATGGAAGAAACAAGTCAGGTTCCTGCTTCTAAACAAAAAAAAAATCTTCATTCTTTCCCAGTCTCATACTTCTATCACATGAGAACACGCTCAAGAGAAAGATACCAAAACATTTACTGCAATGCTTTGGAATTGATTGTAAGCATCCTGATTACTAATGCTTAACATGTTCTCTGACTTGATTTACATTAAGTTGTGCCGCACAGCCCTAGCATCCCACCTGAAGTTGTTCGCTGTGAAAGCACAGAAGAATCTAGCATTTAATAATCAGCCCTAAATTCAGGAAGCCAGGAATGCACATTACTTTCCATTGCTCAACACAAGTAGTTTAAAAAAGCTGCAAACTTTGCAAGTTAATTGGTATGATCTGAGAATGTAAAATATTTGTAAGTTCGCTTCCCATCACAAACCAGCAACTCATTTACCTTTCATCTGTCACAGTCCATTGAGAGTCAACTGCAAAACCATACTTTGTTTGACACTAGAGAGGCAAAAGTTGGTTGTGGTTTTTTTTTGGGGGGGGGGGGGGGGTAAATAAGTGTCCACTGCTAGCCAGGTGAAACTACAAAACCTCAGTGCACTGCATTGCCAAAGGTGGCCGATAACTCACATCATTTCCCAGTGCACCAGCTCCAAAATACAAAACCACAAGGCCCATCATCAGCATCCAGTAGCATTTCTCAGATTTAACATAGCTGCAATGTACAGCAGACTATTACTTCAGTATGTAGGTAGGAACTTTGAGGTGTCTTGGTAGAATAACCATTTACTTCGTTTCCATGGCTTCTGACAGACAAATATTCTGAATTATAACGAATAAATCTAGGTTTTGATTTTATAAGTGGTCTAGGTTTTATAAGTGGTCTGCAGGAAGCTTGCCAGTCATCTACCAAATGACAAAAAAGTTCCAACAGATTCCATATTAGAAGATGAGCATTTAAGTGCATTGGAACAGATTCGTGATGTCAACTGTGACCTGAAGAGGAAAGCTTCACACTGCAGACTTCCACAGTGACTTACAAGCCCTAGTCTTCACAAGGCTAAGCTTATTTAGAGTATAACCTTGTGAGCTCTTCCTTTTTATTCCTATGTTTTTAGTCACTCTTGGGCCTTATGAGTATAACCTTGTGAGCTCTTCCTTTTTACTCCTATGTTTTTAGTCACTCTTGGACCTTACCAAGCACATATTAATACATACTTTCAGACACCTTACAAAGCCTTCAGGACTGCTTTTCTCAATGCAGGAAGCCAGGCTCCGGGCAGCAGATGCTTCAAATTGCTTGTGGCTCTGTAACTGGAAGGGCCAAGCCAGCCAGCTCAGCCAGTCCTTCCTAGAAGTAAGAAAACACCAACATGCTGTCTGGATGATGGCCCAGCCAACTCCTGCAGGGTAGTACACAAGCAGAACAAACCACCCACCCAAGATCTTTTTCCAGATTTCCTCTACTGTCTTACACAAGGTTTTATTGTACATGCACCAGGTTGCTGGAATACAGATTTAACGACAAAACGCTATTAGCTCTCCTTGCCTAGGCAGAACTCTGACTAACTTGAATAATCAATCTGCAGCATTTATTTTGGAAGCCCTGCAAGGTATTTATGGTGAGAGGAAAGAAGCTAACGCGATGCACAAAGCACAGTGGTTTATCTCTCTTGCCTGCTACTACTGTAGCCAGTCGCCTGAAAGAACTCAGGCCACCAGAGGAATAATTAACACCAGGCTGAGCTGATGCCCTTTTCACCCTTAAAAGGAGCTTCTCAAATGCTCAGAAACTGGACTGGCCAGTTTCTGCACATACTTCATAGATTACTAATGCCAAAAAACCTCTGTTGGGTTTCAGAATGAATCCAAATTACTAAAACAAGGAAGAATATTATCTAAGTATGGTATCTGCAGCAGGATCGATTAAACTGCATTACAGCAACATCAGTACGGTTCTCCTGCAATGTCCAATGCGATGTTTTTCTACGTGTGCATTCTGCTTTCATTTTCTTAACTGAGTTACTGACAGTTCTGATCAGAACCTGGAAAATCTGCTAGGTTTTGTTATTAAAGCCTACAGAAAGTTTCCATGAGGATCTTCAGCAGGGAGGCATACTTTACTGTTCTGCCTCCATACCCAGTTTTTCCTTTTTTAACCACCTTTGAGCTGAAATCGCTTTCTCTACAGAGATTGAAACTGCAAATAAATGAGCATCACTGACCTACATAGGACAGGCTAATAAAATGCAAGGAAACAATGTTCAGCTACATGTGGGATACAGATGAAAATGGAAAACACTAAACTGAAATGGAATTTCTTTTTTCAAATTCTTCACAAATCTCTGCTCCCAACTGAATTCTTAATGGTTTCTTAACCCAAAGATCCTCCCACTCCAGCACTGCTCCAGCACTGCAGACCGAAAAGTGTTTGGAAGAACTCCAAAACTCGTACCAGTTGCTTCAATTAAAAAAGCAAATACAACCACAAAAATATTTCCTCTTTGCTGAGTTGAAAGCACAGGGTTAAAGTAGCCCAGGTAAGTATTCAAATGCTGAAAGATCTCACTTTAGGAAATAATTTACACAAGCTGTTTACCAAGACAGGGCTCTGGACAGGAAAGCACAAAGCTACACTAGGCTTGCCAGAGCAGTGAAAATGCAAATTTGAAATCCTTTAATACAGATCATGTCTAACAAAGGGACTAACATTTCCGCTCAGCGGAATTTTTGTTATTGGCCCCTTTGAGACTGCAATATTTCAGCAGAAGATAGGCCCAAGTCAAAAAGAGAAAAGCTTTTCTGCAAGTATGTCTGACTTTGGCTCTTCTAACACCATGTGTCAAAGTTGTTTACACTTTTCCATAATATCAAAGTACACTCAACTGAAGACCATATGATGACTTAGAGCAACCGTAAAAATAGCTACCATGCTGAGACTACTCACCGCCTTCATGAGAACTCAACTCTCCAACCTTTTCTACCAAGCTTATCTTATATCTTTGCTTCCTAGGTTAACCACAGCCCTACGGACTGGCTTCTCTCTACATTTCAGAGACTGGTTAAGTCTTTTTCATCCAATTAAACAAGCTATGCTATACAGTAACATCTGTCTTTCTACCTAGTGACCCTCTGCTGATATGGAAAAGCTGCATTTGTCTTCAGCCATTATACCCAACTATGAATTTCATTAGTGTCTTACTGTAACTCCAAACTTTCTGATCCAGTATTTTCTAAACAGCACATCATTTCATAATACTTTGAGACGGCCTTCATTCCTGTTCGCAATCCTGTTTGCACAGCACAGTTCAGGAACCAAATTAATCATGACAATATATCACACAATCCCCACAAAGAACTACAATAAACTTGCCACTGGATGTAAATTTCCTATATTGGTACTGTGAACAAGCCAATAGCCTACTGCAGGATAAAATCATTCACCGATTTTAAGAACATGTTGGAAAAGTAAAAATTTGACCTTAAGAGCTCCATACATGCCAAACAAGTCCATTAAAGGTCCCACGACAGTCATCAAGACCACCCCTCAAAGACATTTGTATTAAGCTGTATCACTGGCAGTAGATTAAGACTATTCCAGTACTACTTCAAATTAACATCGATAAAGCAACTTGTCCCATCTGCATTTCCCAGACACAAAGCACAGCCTTCTATTTGGCTGTAATACCCCTACTTCAACATTTAATACCTCTAGCTCCTTTACCAAGTTTTAAACTAGGCCTGCCCCTCCTCTGCCCATTTAAAACCTAAAAAAACCCAAGATGAGCATCCAGATAGGGGAATCAGGCAGCATTTTTGCTAGTAAAAAGGAGAAATAGTGAAAATGCATAGAAGAGTATTTGAGGACATGTGCTTTGGTTTTGTAGGCAGCTTTAAATCTAACTTTCTACAAAGCAGCAACAAATGTGGATTACGTCGTCTACTTCACAGACAACAGATTTTTTCCAAAGCTACACAAACTAGTAGACTAAAGGTGAAAGGATTGACTAAGGATAAGTAGCAGGCAGTCAGTTTTCAGAGTGGAGGAGGTTACCGTAAATTACTATAATACCTGTTACATTCAACACTGATAAAGTTCTTTAGGTTAGCAAGGCAACGATGACAACATTATAAAGTTACTCAAGAAGTCAAAAGCAAGTCTGACAAAGCCGAGAGGTGTCTTACAATACTGACATTTCACCTACTCTTTCACTGGCCATTTGTTATCCCTGAATCCACTGCGCTAACCAGAGCGGAAAACCCGGAATAAGGACATGCAGTGATGCACACCAACCTAGTTATCACTGGTGATGAAAGATACTCAAGTCATTGTCATCACTGCATCTTAGAAAGGATCAGGAACAAATAGAAAATATTCTGCTGTTATGAGCCACACTATGTCCACTACATGACCATTAAGAGTGGCAACAAGCAGCCCATCTGAAAAAGGATATTTGTAAACCAGAAACCATGATAAAGGGCAATGAGGATAAAAAAAGATCTGAAACAGCTAGGATTCCATAGAAGTACAAAAAGCATAGCTGGGAACACAATATTCAAGGCAAGTTGTAGGTTAATGCCATACCCAAATCTTAAATTTTACAGCAGACCAGAGATCTCAAAATCATGCACTTGTTAGAACTGGACAAAGAAGAGTCATATTGACATAGATTTGATACTAGATTTGAGATAGAGACAGATTACCAGTGTCCGCATTGCTCATCTCCTATTACCATTTATTAAGTGCAAGTCGTTAATAATCCTTTAATCATTTCTGATTTTCATTGCTGCAAGCAGGGTCGTCCTCGAGTACTCTTAAGAACTGCAGAGTTGCACAACACATACACAGAAGGCAAAATTTTCACTTAGTTCAAGTGCTTTACACCTTTGAATATTTTAAGACATCTGAAGGGTACCAGTGTTTTTAATATAAAACCATACAATTGCTGCACACAAAGCTGTTCAAAATACCCATCTAGGTATAATGTATTGCATTAATCTTTAACTAGCCCTATCAAAATTAGACCAATAAGAATTCATTAAAAAACTAGCCAAACCAGAACAACTGTACTTCAAGGAAAATCAAAAAAATCAAGTACACAAGGTCAGTGTAAACAAGTTCTTTAATAATACCACTGTAGATGAATTTAGAAATCCAAGTCTTAGGTGGGTTTCAAATAAATAATCATTTTGACTAAGTGTTTACATACAAAGGGAGCTCTCAAAGCAGCAGTGCACAGTTTATAACTCCTCCCTGCTAACACATCCCCAAGAAGAGAATGTACAGTAGGTAGTGCACACTGGAGAACACAATCCTAACACATGGCACACACTTGCCATCTTCAATGAAATCACTAAATATGATGTCGAAAAGGGGGAAGACGCAAATGAAGGCATGCACTGTCCTTTAAAGCACCGCTATTTTCCCTTAGCCTTTTTACCAGCACAATACAAATAAGAAGCCTGGAAATACAAGTCATCTTTCTCCTTCTAAAATCCACTCTGGACTCCAAGATTAACACAGCAGTGCCCTCATACAGAAAATGTATTCCTCAAACTGACATCACAGCATAACGTATCATCCCCCTCCCAATTGGTCTCTACTCAGGGAGATCTGCTCTAACTTTTAAATTCCTCTCCATTAACTGCAGAGGTAATCCAGAAGGCTTAAAAACAGGTAAGAGGAGTTGTTTCTTATAGATCCTGGCCCAGCATACTGAAAAGAACCAAGACATAACAGGTCTCAATAAGGTGTATGGTTACCTAGCAAAGTACCTGGTGTCCTACATCATTCAAAACCTTCCAAAAGTAAAAATTTTTCTTCAATGTCAAGATTTGCCTTTCTTAAACAACCCCAATTATTCTGCCGTAAGAAGACATCCGATGTGAAATTTCTCACATCAAAACAAGAAGATTTAACAATCCAGAAAGACTAACAAGAAAAAAGATCAATAATAAATATGACACAAATATACTTGCAAAAGAGTTACTGTAAATTGTTTACTTCTTTAAGTTACTGTTTCATCAAAATATTTTCTCTCTGCAGATATGGGTAGGGCAGTCTTCCACTCTTTGTACTTTAGTCCAACATGCAATTGATCTGTGATAAGCACTGCAGTACTCACCATAGAAGCACATAACCTACTAGCATAAATTCTTCAACGCAGTTAACCTGCTTCATTACTCTTTTTTTCTCCTCCATTTCTAATATACCTGAAAAACGTTCTGCGTCTCTCTGACTAAAAAACCTACTACGTAATTCTGCTGTGTACCTACTGAATAAATATTATACGAGTTACAGGATTGTTTCAGTTGCTAGCTTAGCTTTGGCAAAACACGAATTGGGCTAACATACACTGTATACTTCACACATTTGAGCAGGGGATGCTGCAACGTTTAACAGATACAAAATAAAACAAATCTTAGATTTCTAAAACTGTCAGTACACAGGATTCCCAAGTTGTTCTGAATACAGGAGCAGGGTAATCAATTTTCAAGGAAAGCCACATAGTCAGTCAATCTGGCCAACTGCTGTTCATTTGGAATTGGTGGAACCGGAGCAGGTTCTACAAAAATAAAACAAATGCATCATTAATGTAATTAAGTAAATCCATCCGCAATACCATCCATCACAACAGTAAGGAAAAAATTAAATGCATCAGACTGTTAAACAGTCTTATGGGGGTACATCTTAACTGTATCTCCTACCCATGCACCTTCAGCTGATACTACTTTCCTGTTATCTGCAACATTTAGTAGTCCAAGAGTTCCTAACAGCAAAGATAGCTGTAACAAGTTCCAGTCGTCAGTCTCCAGAATTTTTTTTTTGCATAAACTGGAGGCTGAATAATAAAGACTGACAATACTTCCACTTGACAAAAAAAAAGCTCCTGGAGTTCTTCAGTTGCTCCTTTCCTTACAAGTTGCCATACCGAAGACACCAAATAAATCTACTGGGTTAGCTGACTAACAAAACACAGCACAGTACTGCACAGGTTGCATGAGAACACAGTGCACATGCAGATCCTTATATAAATGCCAGCTAACCTGAAATTCTAGTTTAACAATAGGTTGGAAGACAAGTGACAGAAGCCAGGGAGATAAGTTAGGAATTAAAAATCAGAAATAAAAAATAGCAGGAAAATTTGCATTTATTCCTCCTGAAGAGTTAATAGACTAGCATTCAGGATATAGTTAAAGCAGACATACTGCTGAGGGCTGCAAATATGTGATAGAGGGGGCTGACATTCAAAAGAATGTTTTCAAAAAGCAAGACCCCAGCTCTTACAACTGGCTTGGAATTAAACCTGTAAATTTAACACATTTTTGGCAACTGTCAGACACAGCAAGCCACCAATTCAGATCTGCTGTCGCTGTCCTGTGACCAATAGCGACAACAGTGTTTTGAGAATCAGCGTGACATGACATATTACACCTCAATCTATAGGTGAGCTCTGACAATAATCAGTAGATTGCTTTCTTCTACAGGGAAAACTTCAGAAGTCTCACATCACACAAAAGCAATGAGACCTACTCAGAGTTGCTTTGTAAAGCAACTGCCTCTAAGTCAGAAGTTTTAGTCAAAATAGTTTTGTTTTACAGAGGCTGTCTACCCCTGCTTTGGAATCTGCTCCCTGCTTCAGCTATGGAAGTGGGAATCTCAGGCACTCCTTAAAATGTGAGGGAAATAAGACAGAGGGAGAAACATGTTCACATAGCACCTGATTGGGGTGGGTGATTTTGAGGGGAGAATGACAACATTCACTTCTCTAGGACCCAATTCCCATTGTGGTGCTGGTGAAATTGTGCTTATATTAATCATGCAAGTTTAGATATATGCAAATAGATTATATATAAATGGAAAGTACCTGATGAAGGAATAAATCTGTTAAAGGAAGCTTCCAACACACCTGAAGAAAAACACACAGAAGTTAGCCCAGTGGACTAATTTTAAACAGTTCTATACAGCAAGCCAAAACTGGCTGAAAAGGTAATTAAAGTTAAACCTGCTCATTTATCACATTTTACATCATAGCCAAAAAGCAGAATAGCCAAAGCTTAGCTGGTTAGACATGCAGCTTCAAAATAATTAATCTCCTGCCTCTTTGTTTTGCCTCAATAATAGTTCTTGCACTCACTTTTCCAAAAGAACCACATGCAACTAGTTCTCAGTACTTGTAAGCCCTGAAGATTTTGCAACTAGTTCATAAGAAAACTGATCCATCTACAAAAGCTCAGGGCTCTGGTTGGTTATGTGCCCTAAGGGATAAATTTCAACACCTTGTCTGGCACATGTTTATTATAATGTTCTGGGCTCTGAACATCTAAAAATTCTGCCCATATAAACAGTATATTTTCTTAGCCTAATAGATGTTGCCCTTTTAGATACACTGTAATTTGGCTCCTTCTTCCAGAGCTGCACTGTGTAGTTTAAGAGCAGTCATTTCATCCTGCCTCCATAGCTTAACGTTTATTTTTGCCTCAGTCAGCCATAGATACAGCTTTAGCAAAAAAAAGCCAAGTATTTCTGTAGGTTGAGCTTTGCAGGAACAGATATTCTGTTATCAACACCGTGACAGTGAAGAAAAGATCCAGTAGAATAAATTTTAGAAAACAAAGGAAATTATATCAACAACTGGAGCTCCTCAGAACACAAAGATCCACTACATGCCTGCCCAAAGAAGTTCTACTTCTGAAAAAATTCTCAGGTTCAAAATAGTATATTTTTTACTCATCTTTATTACATTAAGACATGTCATTTGAGGTCATTCAACTTATGTTCCACTGAGTCAGAGCCAGCAGCAGAGGAGGAGCAGGAGAAATCACAGCATATCCTGTCTGCTTTTGTTTAAAAACGTTGATTTGAGGATACAGCTTAACCCAAACTACTTGTAACCCCAAACCAAACCCACTACTTTGTACTTCCTACATTTTAGAAACATTCCATGTTTGTAGGTGGCATAAGCCCGCAGAAAAATATCTAAAAGAATATTGTGCTAAATTTTAATTAAAAACTAACACCTAATTACTAGAAAAATGCTAAACTCAACATCAAGTGAAATAACAGCTCCACCTACCTGGCTTTTTAGGCATTACCATACGAGTTGAAAAGTCTGCTTGCCAGCCCTGTTCTAATACACCTGAAAAGGCATTTTTACATTTGTAAGAACAAATATCTCGTACGATTGCTAGAAATGTGCATTTTTATTTTGCATTAAGAGAGCAGAAAAGTATCTCAGCTCACTGCCTCGATGCCATAACTCCAAGACATATTTCTTGCAAAAATGTCTATACTTAGACATGCAATTCAACAAATATCATCATGAAAGTAATAGCACATGAACTAGTTTAATCCACTACCTTCACTCCTCCCTCATCGCTGATTTGCTTTAACATTTCCACTTATAGAAGGGGAGAATACTCAGTGGTAACTAGTGGCAAATAATAAGAAAAAAATCAAACTTTTATCCAGAACCAAGACAGTTTTCTCTATTCACTGTCCCATTGCTTCTCTTTATAAGAGTCTCAGATTTTGTATACGTGTTTCTATTTAGCATCACTTACAGCTCTCTGATCTCAACCGTCTGTAGAAAAATTATTCAGTGAATAAACACAAAGTACCTTTCACAGCTTCTTCTACAGGAAGTCCGACAAAGGCTGCAAAATCATCTGCAACTATTGAGGTATATGCCTGCGAAACCAGTCCAAAGGCTCGTCTCCTAGTTGCATCTAAGAAGAGATAAGCACTGTAAGCAGACAGTAGACTAACCTCCATAACTAGGAAATCCAAGAAAATTCTTCCAATTCCAAGACATTTGGAAAACCACTACCACCCTTAAAGCTAGCACTTTAGAAGTTCCCCCTCCCTTCCCACAACTCACTGAAGTACCAGTCAGAGGCAACAGCTTGCTCTATGCCAGTACAAAACCCCTCAGAGACCGCATTTAACTTCCAAATAGTTTGCAGCATCTTGGGTACTACCACCAGTATGCAAACCAATTTAGGAAACTCTGATTCTGATGGCATTCTCCATTTGCAATACACTTGTGTCAAATAGTTCTGAATCAGGAAAAAAATGAAAAAAACTAGTTAAAATATTCATGCCTTTTTCATCACATCTGCTTTGATACCAAGGCATCTAAGTACCAGTCGTTTCTAAAGGTACAGAGAATTTGTTACTGCAAAATACCTTGGCAGACTTTTTAGCAGTCTGTACTGCCCTCTAGTAGCAAGACTTTGCACATTACTGCTAAACAGTCTAAAACGTTTGTCTAAAGCCACATTTAAAAGAAAAACCTTAAGTGTCACAAGGTTCTGAAATGCCAAGTTCCCCAGATTACTAGTTAAAAGTCTGATAAAACGGGATAACTAATGGTCTATTTTGCTATTACAGAACAAAACATATGGTGTATGCAATTCCAATATGAAATATACAATCACATACACAATCCTAATAAAAACAATTTAGTTTGTTTCTAGAAGTTTTTGTAACAAGCTTTTTATTTACACCTGGTACCTAAAATCCTTTAAGTAAAACTTACAAAAAACTTGGCAACAATCTTCCTGACCACCTCTGATTTTTCATAGTAAGTCATCATTTGTCTACCTGTCTATTGTGTTGAGCACCCAAGTAATTTAAGGAAACATAATTCCATGCTACCTACAGAAGTTCAATTTGTACCTCTAAGCGCTTCCATGATGGGTTGAATAGTCTCGGACCACTGATGTGCACTGATTGTTGTATAGATTCCTGGAAAGTCTCTCTGCCAGATTCTTTGTCCTACTGACCAAACGGCACCAAGTTCAGCATTTGCCTGTTGTGACAAAAAAACCCCAGTTAATCCAGAACAGTGTATTCTCTACAGTGACCAGACTGCACAAATCTATTTCCACTCCCTTCCTTATTGAAAGAATACATCACAACACCTGTAAAGAACAGACAAGCATCAGGAAATCTTGTTCTAGCAGGTATCACTGCTGCAAGCTCCCTGATGCATCCTCTGCCAAGACTTTATCGCCCACATGAAGTCTGCTCACATGTCAGTTATACCAATCCAAGTTGACACACCAGCTAAAACAATCACAGAATAATCTGCACTCAGACTGACTGGAGTTGCAAAAAAAAAAGCAGGCACAGCTTATTTTCTGCTTAGAGAGATGCTTGCCTCTTCAGTCAAGGCTTTATAAACCGCAGAGGCTGTTTGCACAGTGAAGGCAATTTTCAACTTGAAAGTCTTGCAACCTTCACAACAGGTCACACTTAATACAATGCCATACTCACTACAACTGCTCTCCTACTACTGGTTTTAAGGGCTACTTTTACTGTGCTACACATTGTCATTTGGACAACTAGAGCACAGAACACACTGCCAGAACTGCAACCAAACACCAAACTGGGTAATAAAGTAAACTTTTCATTTGTAAGGAGAACCAATTTGTTTCTGAAGTTAAGACATGCTAATTATTTCTTGGCTCAATTAGCAAAAGATTCATCAACACATACACATAAGAAGATACTATGCTTTGAGGTGTAACCTTCTCAAAACAATTCATGCAATGAGTTTCCCCCACCAAGAACAATGCTTCACATGAAATCCAAGTTATCCCGAACAAGCCAGATTATTCACGGACTATCACTGGTGAAACAAATAAAGCAGGTTTCAGAGAAAGGTCAAGTAAAATTTGGTCCAGATGACCACTGACTCAACTGATATACCTACTTTTTTCTTGAAAGAGAAGGAAAATTATTTCAGAACCATCTGACAGGTCCCACCTTGACCGTGAGGTTTCTTAATACAAGACTACAGAACACTTGTTTCCTTGTAAAATGTATGATCTCAAATTAAAAACCTAACCGCAGACTCTGGAAGCCCTTCTGGTATTATATTTAGCTGAATCCTCAAAACACATCTTTGATCCAAACGCAGTGTAAAACAAGTGCCTTCAGAAAGTTAAGATGCATCTTCAAATTTATTATCTGACATCCCTTTTCACTGCAGCAGGTATTCCGCATCCTCGCGCAGAATGCAGCCCCATCCCAGAGTCAGATGCGTTGCTTTCCTCCAGATGACTACCCTTTCTCATGAGGCTTTCCACTAAAAAGTCTACCGATTTACTGAATTCTATTGCAGTAGATGATGAGCAACTAGGAGATCTTAAAGACCAATATGCCATCTGCTGGGCAAGCAGTTCACAACACACAACTGAGCCCAAGGCTACTGGCCAAACAAAATCCTTGGGGAAAAAAGTCATCGTTCGCAAGCTTATACGAAACTGGTTTAGTGTCAAACAGCATTTCATGAAGTACTTACAGATTTAATAGCAGGAGGGATTCTTTTCCAAAGGTATCGCGCGTTATTCCTAAAAAAAATTAAGTTAAAAATACTTCTCAGTAACCAAATGTTTGCTACAAGGAGACACTAAAAGGTTTGTTCAGGTGCTATAATTAACACAGTCTCAGTGCTTTAAAGTATTCCTTCTATGTCTACTGAAGGAGAACAAGTTACTCTCAAGCAGACAATATGACTGCTATAATACAAAAAATAGTTCATTAAGTGCCTCTAACTCCAGTTTAAAAAAGGTTTTTCATGTATCTACCCTAGGCAGCGTTTCACCGAAGTTAGTTTTGCAGTTTTATTTTTGGAATAGCTGCATCTTTGACGAACACATGTACAAACAGCAACTTTTCATAGTGTTAGCAGTCATTTAGATCTGGGGTCTCCAAACTTGGATCACACACTTCTAGCAGAAACATTTTTGAGCATGCATCCCCAATATATGCATACATATTTACAAATTACATACATTTACTACTGTATTAATATATTACATATGCTATAAAGTATACAAACATAGAAGTTAAAAAAGATCAAATAAGCACTATTTTCATTTTATTTATAATTAGTACAAAAATACTTCTCTTCATGTGCCCACACCAAATATTGAGACTGTTTTGTGCGTGTTCTTCCAAACCCAGCTTTGACACATTCTGCAGATTTGGACATACTGAAATATTGAGTCATTGATCTTTAGAGCACAGAAGTCAAACTGAAACAGTTACAAACTCTCAGAAAGATTTAAAATGTAGAACAGAGAAAAAGACTCACTGCTTTTCATTACAGCACAATTCTAAAACTCCACAATTCTAAAACTTCAAATTCATTCAAACCAAGGTTATCTGCATTAAACCTAACACACTCAGTATCAGCATTCAGGGAATTTGCCCTGAAAGCATCTACATCTACAATGCAAGACAACACTCAAGCCTTCCAACCTCCCCCCCATTCCAATGCTCACTTTGGGTTGATGATCAAATACAGCTGTGTCATTTATTCTGCCTGAATAATTAATCAGCAATTTCTCAATACAACCCTAAATATGGCAACTCAGGTTCACACAGGGACATGGTAATAACCCACCAGACCAAATTCAAATCTGCATGAAGCAGTAATCCTTTAGCTTATTCAAGCCAACAGTATCCCTCATTTTTAACATGGGCACAGTTTAGAGTTATCCTCCTGTAATTTAAATACAAGGAGCAGCATGCAATCCTACTAAAAACAAATGCAGTCTTGAAAAGCTACAGATCAAAACACTGAAGTGTTGAACACTTTCCAAAGGAGCCAACTTCACTATTTAAGGACCTTTCTTCCTAAAGCCAATCTGTCTCCCTACAGTTCAAAAGGGTGGGCAAGAGTAAACAAAAGAGTAACTCTTGACAGAGCAAGGAGTGAAAGAGACTTAATTCCATGAATTTAAAAAAAAAACACAACACTGCCTACATGCATTTTGTTCATCACACAACCAATTACTAACATTCTGGTAACTGCAGTTCAAGCTAATAGTGACAAATTCAGTATCTGAAGTGAAAGACTAAGACAAGCCACTTACATGTCATTATGCAACAGATACAAAGCCAGAAGTTGGCCATAAACAAGGGGTGTTGCAATTCCTCCAGGAGCCTAAAAAACAGTACAAATATTTTGGTTACATTTTTTAAGAGTAATATCTTACAAAACACAGCAGAAAGCAGAGTTTAATGTTTCAACTGAACACTCCAAGATAATTAGCTTTGTTTTGTTTCTTCTACATAATAGCTCCAGAAAAACAGTCAGAGTTGCTATGCTATATCAATGTAGTTATATCTTGCAACAAAGAGTTAACTTGCCCATGCCAGAAGTTTTACTTAGAAAACTCAGTTTGTTTTGCTGCATGAACAAAGTAAGGTTGTATCTTTCATTACTCCAATGTTCTAGCTTATGCTCATGAACATGGCAACCATCTTGTTTTACAGTTCGTCACAAACAGGTGGTTTTAGGCACTCACGATTTCATTCATCTTGAGCTAAACTCCAGTTTAATTCAGGGCACTCCACTGGAGTAAAGCTTCTTTGCTCACCTGAGCTTCCCTTCTTAAAAATCCAAACTAAGCTTTGACACTTGCCACACTTCAGCAGAGCTCACAAATCATGCAAGTAGGAAAAAAATGAATTATAATGAAGTTGTAAAATTTTGAAAGTCTAATTATTTAAAAGTGGAAAAGATTTCCAATAAGGTTTTAGCAATTTATCAAAGGATAGTGCAGGAAGCACTCACAAGAAGCCAATTATTCAGTTATTCAACTTAATTACATGAGTGATTTATAGGCTCATCTAAGCCAAAAGCAGGTGATCAGGTGCGTCTCCAGCAGATCTCATTGTCCCCAGCAATTCTTAACCTGTTTCCAGGGCTCATCATCTACCTGAAAATACAACAGTTTCTGAAACTGTTCCTTGGATTATGCCCAGTAAAACAAAGCCAAGTCAATTAATACCACCTGTTTGAACTGTGTAAATTCACCTTTGGTATGGCTCTGTACAGAAAAAAATATTCATTAGTTTCTCTGCCAGCAGACTAGTGGAACAGAAGAGAAAGCTAATGACCACCAAAACAACTACATTTACAATCTACAGTCTTACTGAAGGAATCCCTGTGGTTGCATTATCCTGCAAAAAAAAAAATCACCTTACACATCAACTCCTGATCTGAAACAAAGGCTGTCAGCAGATACTAGTGTGCCCACAAGAATCTTGATGTGGAGGCAGACACACAGCAAATTAAGTTGTCAGTTTTATCAAAGCATTTGGGAACAGTTAGCCAGGGGTGCATCTGTTGCCATTTACTCTAGGAGACTGCTGACAGACACAGCGAGGAGGACACAATAAACTTCCTCAGATGGCTGCAGAAGCAAAGCCCAAAGCTTGCAGGGCTCCATCCCTGACACTCAGTACTCAGCCTGATACAACCCTCCCACCACTCCACAGAGGCCAAAAAGACAGCCAAAGCCATTTTAAGTCAGGTTCAAACAGATTGCCCAAAACGAGCATCAAGTACTGTTTTGAAGCTTGTTCATTTGAATGGGAACAGAAAGGCAAACTCCATTTACAGAAATACGATGTATAGGAACCAACGCTCCCTCACAGGGAGCCATTCAGTGACTGTTAACACATGCTGTGGTCAGAGGAATAACACCATCTTGTAACCCTAAGTATCTCTGTAGCCACACTTTCCTACCATTCCCCTTAGCAGCAAGCGCTGCACACACGTGCTCCTCTAAAGGATGGGAACACACCTTCAAAGCAAGTACTGATCAGCTCCCAGAGGGAAGGGGGAGCCACATTCAACTCTCCCACATGGTACACGGACACCCTTCTTTTCTACGCTCATGGGCCCATCACTTGAGGCAGCAGGTAGCTTATATGTTCAGCAGAACACCTCTCTCCAGCTCCATTACTCTTCCACAAAACTCAGACCATACCAAGAGACTGCAGCACCATGCTGAGAACATGAGAGGCACCTGGGCTCAGCACAGAAATAGTGCTGTTAAAGAAAATATTTTATGAAACTTTAAATTGATGAAGCTGCTAACAGGCAAAGGCTGCACAACTAGGCCTCAGTCTAGTTTGGTTCAAAACCCAGTCAAGCTAATCACTAAGAGAATAGAAAAGAAAATAGATGATTAACCTGTAAACACAGGTGTTCTTAGAAAATAGAATGGGTGATTAAGAACAGCTTGTTCATAGAATAGTGCCCTCAGGATTTATTTTCTTAGAATTGTGTAAGCTAAAGCAAGCGGAAAGAAGATAATGATCCAAAGAGGACTTCAAAACCGAGACAGGAGCTGGAACCAGACTAGAAGAAGAAATCAACTGAGCAGATGATGAATTCATAGAATTAGAAGGACCAAAGGGAACTTTTGAAGATTTTGGACACTGACTAATGATTGAGCACGTGTACATAAGCTGTACTGCATCTCTCTGTTCTCTGCCAATCACTGAGGTGTTGGCCTAACTCCGAGGTGTAATTAAAGCAAACCTAGTGGTACCCACATCTATGCGAGATTTTCCTTTAACGGATGGCACCCCAGATGGGACACTAGGTCACAAGAGGAAGGAGCCAGGAATCTCTTCTGGACATATCCGTTACCAACGCTCCATTGCCAGCAACAGGGTGAGTTCACCTTACGAGGCTTGGGCATGGGTAATTCCAGATACAGACCTGAAAGTACGCTTGTGCTTAAACTTGCACACTGGTGAGTAAATTAAGAAACTTAACGAGAATGGGAAATACACCCAGCATTGAAAGGGGAACCCCCCTTGCTGAGGTTTTAAAGAACTGGAAAAAGATACCTCTGGCACAGGCTTTACAGAAAAAGAAATTGTTAATATTGTGCCAGGAGGAATGGCCATTCCCAACTTGTACTAGAGGAGCAGGAGGACCTATGGATGTCTGGCCTCCCAAAGGAACCTTTAAGCCTCAAACAAAAATTCTTGAGAATAATTTTAGAATATTCTGGCAGCCGGGATATTGATTATTGGTATATTTTGTACAACTGGGCTCAACAAAGGCATAAATCATCCAAAACAGCAGTAAGCTCACTTCCCTCCACCCCACAGGCAGAGGAAACCGACCTTCCTACTACAGGAATGTATCATCCTAGGAGGCTGGAATACAGCCCTAATCCTAGAGCAGAACCGGGAGCTCCTCCAGAAGTTCCACCAGTCACTGCGGTAATGAGACATGAACCCTGGAAACGGGGAGACTTAGTTACTTGGCAGAATCAAATGCCAAGACTAAGAGTTGATACTGAAAAATGTGCACAAATGTTATCTGGAATCATTACAGATTATACTCCCAGTTGGAATGACAGGAAAACTTTGAGAATTGTTTCAGATGGAAGAAAGGGAAAGGATTTTCCAAAAGGACAGGGAAATTGCTCAAAGGGGGCAAGGATTTAATCCTTGGCCCAAACAAGATCCAAATTGGAATTTAACTACGATAAAAGGAATACAAGCTTACCAGACTGCCGTACGACAATTAATAGAAGCAATACAGTGCGGAGAAGGAACTACCAATTGGACAAAGGTTTTAGAATGTAGACAGAAACGTGACGAACATCCTAGTGACTATTGGACAAGATTAAAAACAACTTTATTAAAATATGGAGAAATGACTAGCAAAAACTTTCAAGAACCCCTAGCTATTTGTGTGTTGGTAGAACAATCAGCACCTGATCCAAGTATTTTAAAAAGCATATGCCAGGATGGCAGGGAGAAACTTTAACTAAAATTCTCAGTATAGCTACTTTTGTTTATGACACAAGAGATGAGGAGAAACAGAAACAAGAGGAAGAAAAACAGAAATTAGAGAAAAAGAAAGAGCACAAGGAAAAAGAAAGAGCAATTAGTCTGTTGGCAGCAGCCATAACTCAAAATTATAATCCACGAGGCAGAGGAAGGGGTCCAGGGTTCCCCCGTGGTAACCCCAGAGGAAGGGGTCCACAAGGAGGACCACCAATACCCTTCTACCAGCCTCAATCAAACCTTAATATTTTAGGATGTTTTTATTGTGGGAATTTAGGTCATATACAACAGGAATGTCCACTTCATCAGGCAATCTCGCGACAAGGATCGACACCTCCACATCCACCGTGACCTCATTCACAATAAAGCAGGAAACAGGATTTCTCAGGGCACTGTTGAGATGAGTCCAGAGACAGTAGAGGTAAATGAGTACGGACAAATTACTGCAAAGGTAAATGGAATTCTTGTTAATTTCTTAGTAGATACTGGAGCAACATTATCACTGTTAAATTATGAAATACCTCAATTGTCAGAAGAAAGAGTTATTATCAAATGGGTAGTAGGCAAAGAGGTAAAATACCTTTCTACATCCCTTCCAGTTATGTTAGCGGGAGAACTGCATGGGGAAGATTTGTAATCTCTAATTCCCCCATATCATTATTGGGGAGAGACCTCTTGCAGGACTTTGGTACTCATATCTCTAGCACCTGATGGGATTCACCTAATCCTAATGGGTTCTGAGATCGTACACGTTTTAAAAAAAATGAAAAACCTTACTTGCAAATACCACAGGGATTAGAGGCAGTTCCCCAAGAATTGTGGAGTACTCCTAGTGAGGATGTTGGATTATTACTATCAGCAGAACCAGTGGTAATAAAAACAAAAGGAGGGACTCCTCCCTCTATTAAGCAATCTCCTATTATTACTGAAGCTATACAGAGCATTCAAAAACAAATTGAATTTTTCCTGAAAAGAGGAATTCTTAGGGAATGCCAAAGTCCTTATAACACTCCCATTTTACCTGTGAGTAAGCACAGAATAGATACAGATGGGGATCCAGAGTACAGATTTGTCCAAGATCTCCGTACTATGAATGAGCATGTTATTTCACCTCACCTGGTAGTTCTGGATCCCAATCTGATACTCAAATACCACCATGGGCAAATTACTATACTGTCTTGGATTTAACCGGAGCATTTTTTAACATTCCTGTAGCAGAAGAGAGTCAATTGACTTTTGCCTTCACATGGCAAGGGAAGCAATTAACCTGGAGTCGACTACTCCAAGGGTTTACTAGCTCACCTATAATTTTTTCTCCAACTTTATCTAATGATCTTAAGGATTTACATTTTCCAGGACATTCTGCCTTGATTCAGTATGTAGATGATCTTTTGTTAGCTAGTCATACAGAAGAATGTATGAGACACACTGAGTATTTGTGTATACAACTCTCAAGAAAGGGACACCATGCATCTCTATCCAAATTACAACTTTGTCTACAACAGGTAAAATATTTGAGTTTTATTCTAGAGCCTGGAGAAAGGGGAATAGATCCAGAGTGAATACAGGCAGTTAGAGAAACAACAAGACCTGTACCTAAAAAACAATTAAGAGGATTTCTAGGTCAAGTGGAATGTTGTAGACCTTGGATACCAGAAATCAGTGAGATTGCTAAACCCCTTTATGAAGCGACTAAAAGTGAGGGAGTAGAACCCATAGCTTGGGGCCCAGATTGAGAGAGGGCTTTTCGAGTTTTGAAGGATGCACTTTTAAAAGGCCCAGCATTAGGAATACCAGACTATACTAAACCTTTTAAGCTTTATTGCTCAGAAACTAAGGGTACTGCAAAGGGACTCAGGCTTTAGGTCCCCATGAAAGACCTGTAGCGTATTACTCTTGTACTTTACCCAGTAATTGAGGGAACTCCCCTTTGTATAAGGGCTAGAGCAGCTGCTGCTGAGTTGGTAGAGAAAACACAGACCATTGTCCTGGGACATCCCCTGACAGTATGCGTACCCCATGAAGCGGAAATACTTTTAAAAGACTATGCAGAAAAAGTGCTTTCTCCACAAAGAGCACATCGGTATGAAGTAGGGCTTTTGCTTGCAGACAATGTGAAACTTGAAAGATGTAATAATCTTAATCCAGCGATGCCACTACCTACAGAAGGAGAAAAGGACGACCACAATCACGAGCAAGTGGTGACCACAATGAGTAAGCCGCGAGACAACCTGACAGATCAACCTTTAAAAAGACTCAAATCTGGATTATTTACAGATGGATCATCATTATGAAAACGGTTCGCATTGTACCCGATACGCGGTTACCACGGAGACTCAAGTTTTATTGGATGGACTTTTATCTCCCAGTCTAGGTGCACGAGGCATGGAAACTGTTGCCCTCACTGAAGCTGCAAACGATGCACCCAGATTCCGAGTTAACCTTCATACGGATTCTAAATATGCATGTGGAGTTTGTCACGCCACAGGTATGCTACAGAAAGAGCGTGGGTTTCTCACCTCCACAGGTAAAACCACAGCACACGGGACTTTAATCAAAGACTTGTTGGAGGCAATCCAACCGCCTACGGAATCGGCACTAGTTTACACGAAGGCCCATACCAATTGCCAAGACAGCATATCACAAGGAAACGCTCTGGCTGATCAAGCAGCTAAAGCTGCAGCACAGCAACTCATCATGGCAATGACCTTGATTTCGACTGAACAAGACAGAACTGAACTCCCAGACAGAACTCGTCTCTACAAAGATCTGCCTGAAGAAAGAAAATTCTGAGAAAAATTGGGAGCACAATGCTGTGACGGACAGTGGCTTTTAGGAAGTAAACCTTTACTTCCAAAAAGGTATTTGTTACCTATTGCTCACTGGCAACATGATAAATCTCATGGAGGGCCAGAAAATATCACGCTCCAAATCCAACGGTTGTGGGCAGCACCTGGGATTTACACAGCAGCTAGAAGAATTTGTGAAAGTTGTCGACTGTGTAAAGAATATGCCTCTTTGAAGATTAAGACACCACTGGGAAAGCGGCCTCAAGCAACATATCCTTTTCAAAAGCTTCAAATTGATTATGCTGAAACGCCTAAAGTAAATGGGGTTTGCATACATGCTTGTACTAGTTGATCAGTTGTCAGGATGGGTAGAAGCTTTTCCTGCCTGAAAAAATGACTCAAAATCAGTTGTTAAAGCCCTACTGAAAAAGATTATTCCAAGGTATGGGGTTCCTGAGGAAATTAATGCAGATTGGGGAGCACATTTTCCTGCAGCTATTTCATTCCAGGTATATCATTCTTTAGGAATTATAAAACAGTTACACACCCCTTATCGACCTAGATCCTCTGGCCAGGTAGAAAGGATGAATAGAACAATCAAAGAAAAGTTAGTTAATTTGTAAACAAACTGAGTTGAAATAGCTCAAGGCTTTGAATGTAGTTTTATGGGATATAAGGAACACTCCCAGGCAGCCAATAGGGGTTTCTCCAGCTGAGATTCTTTTTGGAAGGATTATAGCCGTACCAGGAATTTATGTCCCAGCAAAGATGAGTTTGTTGGATGCGGATAAACAGGTAACCCAATATTTATTGTACTTTTAGAATTCTTTGAGATTTGAGAAATCATGCTTATTGCTATCAAGGAATTACTCCTAATTAATGCAGATTGGGGAGCACATTTTCCTGCAGCTATTTCATTCCAGGTATATCATTCTTTAGGAATTATAAAACAGTTACACACCCCTTATCGACCTAGATCCTCTGGCCAGGTAGAAAGGATGAATAGAACAATCAAAGAAAAGTTAGTTAATTTGTAAACAAACTGAGTTGAAATAGCTCAAGGCTTTGAATGTAGTTTTATGGGATATAAGGAACACTCCCAGGCAGCCAATAGGGGTTTCTCCAGCTGAGATTCTTTTTGGAAGGATTATAGCCGTACCAGGAATTTATGTCCCAGCAAAGATGAGTTTGTTGGATGCGGATAAACAGGTAACCCAATATTTATTGTACTTTTAGAATTCTTTCTGAGATTTGAGAAATCATGCTTATTGCTATCAAGGAATTACTCCTAAAATTCAGGTTCATGACATACAGCCTGGAGACAAAGTATATGTCAAAAACTAAGCAAAAAAATAGATTTGAACCTAAACGGGAAGGACCTTATCTAGTACTGTTAACCTCTTTTTATGCCATTAAGGTACAGGGAAAAGAAACTTGCATCCATGATTCCCACGTCCGCAAAGAAACTTCAGCAGAATGATTCCAAGCCTTCGAATGTTACTACTTTGTTGTTTCTTAGCTTGTGCTGGCACCTTGTGAACTCTTTGCAGTGTAAGGATTTCAGAACAACCCAAAGAAGAGCGAAGCCTGCCCTCCTCCTACATGGCAGAATTCTTGTGTTTCTGGACTTGCGACTAAAGATAAGACTGTAATTGTAACTGCTGTTGCTAATAGAACTGCTCTAAGGTTAGACTCCTTTTCTTACCCATCTATTGTGAGGTTTTGTGTAAAGGTAAAATTAAGGGTATATGATCCTGTGAATTCAAAGGGATACCAGACAGATATTAGAGAACCTCAATACGGACGTGACACTTGGTATATATGTGGTGCTTACCGGGGAAGCTACAGGCAGTTCACAAACTGGTGTTGTCATAACCTGGACCTAGCACATTCACATTTCTTGCTGACATATCGAATAATACGGCAATCTGAGTATTGTAGGGAACAGCAGGACTTCTATATCTCAGTGCCAGATCTGGTAAAAAGAAATCTATGAAAAATTAGAAGCTTAGCAGATTTAAATGAAGGAGATGTGGCTGGACAATACCCACGTTTCTCTTATGAAATCTTTTACTAA
Organism: Cariama cristata; assembly: GCF_000690535.1. Classification (NCBI taxonomy): domain Eukaryota; kingdom Metazoa; phylum Chordata; class Aves; order Cariamiformes; family Cariamidae; genus Cariama; species Cariama cristata. Next base: position 915 of record NW_009630617.1, on the reverse strand, counting down.
AAATTTGAATTTGACTGAATGCTGGATCTAGACTAGGGAATTATTCTCAGGTTCACTGCATACAAAGGTGTTATCCACCAGATACACAGAATCAAAACCTATGCAGAAATCAGTCCAATTTCCTACAAAAGTATAAGTGTAAAAGTACAACTTCTATCACCTTGGGACTACATTTAAGTTGGCAAGCTCCTGAATCTTTAGGAATTTTCTGGCTCTGTGGGAGAAAAGCTTATAAAGCTTTGCCCCTAGACTGGGGAGGCATTTATACTCTAGGATTACTAACTACTGATTTAGAAATTCATGCAGGGAACATTACAGGTCCAACATGGCCCAGGACCTTTTTAACATGAACCAACCAAACAAACAATCCTTTAACTGATCGACCAACTGGATTTCAATCCTTTGTTAGATGGCTCACACCCTCATTAGGGGTAAGTGAGCTAGAAAAGGCAATTTTGAATATTTCTGGGGAAATTGAGAAATTGGCAAACTCGACCACTCATGGACCAGTTACTTTACAAAATGAGAGCACAGAACTCTCAAAATTAACTGTCCAAAACCGCATCGCATCAGATACGATTTTGGCTTCACAAGGAGGATTTTGTACCGGTTTGAATGTTAGTTGCCGTGTGTATACTGACAGGTCAGGAGAACTGATAATTGACATCCAAAAAATCTGGGAAGTAAGCTCAACTACGCAACAAGTCCAGAGGGATGACACATCCCGGGGTTTCTCTGAAACCTTTTCTTGGTTAACATCATGGTTCCCCAACCTATCAACATGGTTAAAGAAACTGATCATTATAGTAATCATTGTAATTCTTATAATTGTATCTGTGATTGTATTAATACAATGCTGCACAATTTATGTAACTGGCTTACTGGTAAAAATACAAGAGAATACTTGGAAATATG
>NW_009630616.1:0-11977 GCF_000690535.1 Cariama cristata | reverse complement strand
GCTAAGAAAAGAGAGTGAGGGGTGACCTCATGGCTGTCTACAACCTCCTTATGAGAGGGAGTGGAGTGAGAGGTGCTGATCTCCTTGTTGTTGTCTGGTGATATGACATGAGGGAATGGCTTATCAGGGAAAGTTCGGATTGGATATTAGGAAAAGATTTATCACTGAGAAGGTGATCAAGCCCTGGAACAAGCTCCCCGGGAAAGTGATCATGGCCCCAAACCTGTGGATGTTCAAGAGGTGCTTGGACAGCGCTCTGCAGTACATGGTTTAACTTTTAGGTTGCCCTGTTTGGTGTCAGTAGTTGAACTCGATAATCCATGTCTGTCTCTTCGAACTCAGGATATTGTATGGCTCTATAATTTTGATAGCAGCAGAAGAAATCATGTCAGTTGGCAAGATATAAATTCAGGTTCTAGCAGGATCTTGCCCTGTTACTGTAGTTAAATGAGAGAAATGTGCTCTTAAAATGTTTGATGCTGATAAAAGCACAAGTTTATCAGCACTGCAAGCTACTGGAATTTCCCCAGTAACATGGCAAGATACATCTGTTTTCAGTCTTTCACTCCAGTGCCTGGTATAATTAGTTTTTGTACTAGCGTCATCACAGGAATATATACATATATATATGTATGTGTGTGTATATATACCTAAATGTATATACACATATGACTATGTGTTAATTGTATTAAATTAGATTTATTATATGTAGAGCAGTATCAGCTTATTCATATCCTTATATGGGAAAAGGTATGCAGGGATAAACCATCAAGTAGCAGTTATAGGCGGAGGGGTAGCATGGCTTTGTGCTTCACGTTTGCTCCAAAAAAAAAAAGATCTTAGATGCTGAAGTGTTTGTTTGTTTGTTTGTTTGTTTTTTTTCCCCTTCTGATATAGCTGATCTGCTTTATCTGCACAATATGGAACTTTTTCTTTACTTTTTTTTTTTCTTTTTTTTTTTTTTTCCTAGCCTAATTTGTAGCCCTTCTCATTGAACTCCTTTATTGACAATTACAGGTTTCAAGTTGTAGCTCTGAACTATATAAGTCCCAACTGTAAATAAAAACATAGTTCATTTGTTTTCTATGAGGCTCATTGAAGCTGATGGGACTTTTTACAGTGAGTTCAGTGGGAGCTGGAATAGGCCCTATTTGTGCTGAGTTAGTTTTCCCTGTGGTCCAGTTTCTAAGTAACATTTGTGAAAAAATACTTCATGGAAAAAATGATGGCATAATAATGCAATTTGCCACACATTTATTATATCCAATAGAACAACCATGTAGTTGCAACATTATTACCATGAAATGCTTTTATTTCACGGTAACAGTAAAGTAACCCTATATTCCCTATTCTCTCCTACACAGACTCATATGATAGCATAACTGAAATCTTATTTTCAGACTTGTGATTTCCCTCCTTTGTAAATTGGAACTGTTGAATGTCTAATAAAGAATCTCCTTTTTTTTTTAATGTGAAAGAGGTTATGTTTTACAAACATATTCTTTCTCTGACCAAATTATCTGGACATTTTTGCATCCCCTTAGTCAGGATTCCGTTTAATCTCTTTTCTTTCTGTAGGTATATTAGAGGCCCATTATTTCCTTTTACATGTCACTTCTGCAATTACAAAAGGATTATAATTCTTAAGGAAAACGATGTCCTTCATCTCAACTTCTTTCTAGTTTAAAAGTCTATAGAATGTAATAGCAACAGAGTCAAGTGGACTGAAAATGCAGTATTAGAGATCGACAACATTCCTATACAGCTTCAACACCCTGTACAATTTAAAAAGGAATATCTTGCCTTTAGACATCTAGCTTAGGTAGAAAGGACTTCACTGCTACTTATATCTATATGATTTTCTTAGAATACCTATGGTTCACAAGCAATCTCATTTGCGTATTACATTTTGTATTGTAATAATGCTAAATTTCTAGATTATGTTAGCTTTCTCTAGGTCTCTTATATATTACAAACATTTTTCTCATCTATGTTAATGTCTATGTTGAAAGTCACTTCTTTTATATTATTTTACCTTTTTACCTTATTTTTCGGTTTACCTTATGTATCATAATTATTCTTATTCTGTACTTGGAAGTGTGATTTTTTATTAGTTTTTGCTACTTTGCAATAGAAACTCAGTCCACTAGGCAATTATTTATACTGTTTATTTTTAACACCTTGGTTTTTTATTTTTAAAACATTTATATTGTTATTGTTCTATAGTATCAGCAACTTCTGAGGAAAATTTAAAAATAAGATATTATTTTAATATTTTACGATAATCCACTTTGGTATTTTACTCCTCTAGAAGGGGACGACTAGGAATTAGAATATGCCTTCAGTTCCAACCTGGGCTGTAGCCTACTGGTTTGACTACTGTTCCAGGGTATGCAAATGCCTATCTGAACCCCTTGAACAGCGGAGGTGGGCAGAGGCTGTGTATCAGTGCTATAATAATTCATTAATTAAGCAAAACATGAGAACCTAGTCTAGTAATTCCTTCTTTTCCTTCAACAGACTCATTTTAAAGTAGCCACAACTACACATAGTGAAAGTATAGGAGAACTGGGGCTCTGCTACTGAGGCTTACATTGAAGTGTGAGACAAGACAGTTGCAGAAGCAGGACTTCAGCTGCAGAAAGATCGGACAAAGAGGTAGTGCTTCATTTAGGCTATACAAGTTAGGCCGCCACAGAATGACAGTTTTTCACTTGACAGTTTTGAGCTTCGGTTACAGACTTTGGATTAAGATGGGCTTCTGATTGACATATCTAGATAATTTTTTATGAGTTTGCCCGAAGTCAGTTACAAAAAAAAGGTCTCTAAAAATAATTGTTCAGATCGTAAGTAAAACTTCAGAAAGAATACATATTGCTGATTCCCCTGACCAATAGCTCTAACTCTTAGCATACATAAAAGTATACAAGCTTCTCAAGGCATGCCATTGCCAAGGCACAAGGTACTAAAATTTCCTAGGCCTCATTCAGACCCTTCCATGTCTGTGCCTTGACCTTCTTAATGCTATGTAACCTTGACAACACCTGGGCACCTTTCAAAAGATGAAATTTTGGTATTTCATTCTTCACTGTGGTGAACCTCTTCACATGCCTTGTGAAGATGAAGGAGATCTGTCAACAGCTTTCTGCATCAGCAGAACCCATAGAGGGACATGAATCAGAAGAAAAAGAGGTACACCAAAGGGGATAATGGGACAATAGCATGGCTAGAGGTACACAAGAGCATTTTGACAGCATTCTTTCATAAAGCCATTGACCCACAGGGCCAACTAAGGTGACAAGAAAATACTCAAGACTATCAAAAACCCTGAAAAGAGAGCTGCAAACAGCAAGGCATGGTGATTTGTCTGTTTTAGCACTGAAAAAGTTATACTTGTGGATCAATGTAATTAGGAGGTGCTAGTGGAGTACAATGAAGTGTTCCAATATTTACTTTAAATCTACCTTTCAAAATCAGTGTGTACCTGTTGGCATTAACCACTAAGTAAATGATCCTTAATTCACAAGGCTGCAACCTCACTGCAGGCTTGACTTGTAAAAACCATCCTGGAAGTTCAAATGCTAATTGACTTTTTAAAGATGCAGTGAGAAGACAAGGAAAATTTAAGGATTTGAAAGAACACCCTGAAAGCTAAGTTATTTATTTTTCAGCTTCATAGAAAGAGCTCTGCAAGAGACGGGTGTACAGGCCCCAAAACCAAAGCAGATACTAACAGCAGTGCAGGGCCAGGGTGGGAACTAGGACTCAGGCCAGGTACTTTACAGGCAGCAGATTAGCTGGTTTCTCACATTAACTATTTGATGATATAAGTATTTCTGATTTTGTTTTTTTAAAGATGCTTTCGAAGGATGCATGCAGTAGATAGTAAAACAGCACTTTCAGAGGATGTTACACTCATGTAAACTCAAATGAGAGAAAGACCAAATATCAAGTATAATGAAATAATATAAATCATATATTCATGTATCTTCTAATCTAAGAGGAAACACAGCTCTTTACTCCAATCTTCATGAAATGTCTTTCCCTTCCTGAAGTATGTGATTGTTAAATTAAAGGATTAAAATGAATGCATCCTAGCTTTGGTATTTACTTACAACTGAATAAACTAAATAAATAACATGTTTGTTATGTCTGCAAACAAAATCAATTAAGTGAAATAAGGCAGGCTGAATGAACACGCTGATAGCTCTGTTTTCAATAGAGCCTCATTCTGGGAATAATAACATACTAAGACAAATAGCAAAGTTTCTTGTTATGTTTAGCTATTTATTTGCTGAGCTGTGATTTGTGATCCAAGGGGTTGCATAACAAATGATGTCCAAGCAGCCCTACTCTGATTAACAAATTTCTGTGCCATACACACACTTTGTATCCAATGCCCTAGAGAAAAAAATGAAATTAAATTTGTTAGAGGGGGAAGGAAGATTTAAATCAGTTACTTTATTGGTATTTTGCTCTCTAGCCATTGTTTGTTCCTCATGTCTAAGCAAGTTTTTGCAGTTACATCCGTTTTAACAGGATGCTTTCAACGAGCCATTATCACCACCCATAATTAAGCCAGGACCATGTTGCTGTCTTTTTCTTCCTGAAGAGCTGCTCACAGCAAGGCACTCAGACAGTTAAGCCACCCACAACTGCACCACAAATAGTTGCTTATTGAGAAGGAAAAGATGGTCAGACCTACAAAACTGGCCTATGTATTATTAGCATCGACTTTGAAAGTGTTGTGGTCAAGCTATGGTAAATGTCACTACTAGTACAATATTGAAGAGAATGGGAAGTCATCAACCAGTGCTTTAGATGTGAAACACATGACATGACCACAAGCTGCACTTTATGAAATCTGAAACTATAACATCAGGAGTGACCTAATTTAATTCATGTGGTTCCATGTGTTTGAAGTTAATAGATGCTTTCTTACTGGGCGGAAATAAGGCCTTCCATAAAATACCAGACCTACCTTGCCAAGTCATTTATCCATGGGGATTAATTCTTTTCATATTATAATTGATAATTCATGGATTCCACAGGGGTTTCCTGTACCTTTTACATATTCTGTTTGAAAGGGTAATTAACTGCAAGTTTACAATGTTTTCCTGTCTGCAGGTGTAATGAGGGAGGTGGAGTCAGATTGCTCACGTATGGTGTGTCAGTTCTTCAGCCAGAGACAAAAAGAGGATGCTAGAGATGGAGGCATAGTTTTACTTTCTAATGTTTACAGGCAACACTCATCTGACATTGTTCAAAGGGTTCTTCTTGTAAAAGTATTTTATAAACTCTCTTTAATTGGTTTGCTTTTTAGGCAGATTTAAAAATTTTTTTTCTGTTATTTCCCCCAGAGAATCAAATGCCTCAAAAATAGCACTAGATGATTAGATTACCACCATCAGTCTTTAAAACATTTCTTCAGGCTTCCCAACCTGACACTATAGGCCTTTTAATGCAGCCAGCAACAAAAATTCATATCAACTGTGTCTCCTACTTCCTTCACAGCTATGCTTTTCTATCCATCGGCCCTTCCCTAGGGTCATGTAAGTTCTGTTGGTCTCAAGTCAAACATTTGACTTTGTTTTGAGTCATAATGAAAATTCAAACTATCCAACATTTCATTTCAGCATCTGAGATCAAAACAGAATATTTTGTCGTTCCAAACTCAAAGTATTTTACTGTAATAACTTTAACATGTTTCCAAATTTCTTTGGGGCATCATGGGAGTTTTATTTCCAGTCTCTTGTGCCTTCCACTTCCCTGTAGACTAGGCAGACCATGTTACATGTCATATATTTTGGCAAAAAATATTTCATCTTGATTTTCCACGTGAAAAATTTTTATTATTGTTAAAATGGAAATTTTCCTGGAGATAATTTTGATTGGGGGAACACTTCTTTTCCACCCAAAACCCACTTTTTTAGAAAATGTTTTAGTTGTTGCTGAGCAGTTCTTACACCGTGTCAAGGCCTTTTCTGCTTCTCAGACTGCTCTGACAGCAGGTAAGTTGGGGATGCACAAGGAGTTGAGAGGGAACATGGCTGGAACAGCTGATCCCAACTGACCAAAAGGATAGCCCGTACCATATGACATCATACTTCACAATAAAAGCTGGGGGAAGAATGAGGAAGGGGCCATGTTTGGAGTTACAGATAGATGTAACTGCCACCCATGGCATTACACATTTTGGAGCCCTGTTTTCTTCGAGAGGGCCTGCAGATGGGAAGTAGTGAATGAATTCCTTATTGTACTTTGCTTGCACGTACAGTTTTTGTTTTACCTAGTAAACTGTCCTTATCGGAACCCACAAATTTTGTTACTTTTACTCTTCCAACTCTCTTCCCCTTCCTGCTGGGGAGGAATGAGTGAGTGGCTGTGGTGCTCAGTTGCTGGCTGCGGTTAAACCACAACATTGTCTCAATATACTTGAATTACAGCCAAAATTTATACCTTTAGATTTTTCATCAAAAAGACAATTTTTGATCAAAGTTTTCCAGACCCTGGTAGAATATGCAATCAAGGATGAAGGCAAAGCATGAGGTCAATGAGCTGGAAGAGCTCTCCTCTAGTTTATTGTGGCCTTCTAGAATCACGAAAAAGTCAAAGTGGCAACCAGACATCTGATCAAAAGTCTTGACATTTTATGCCCACTTTAGGTCACTAGGAAGTATTTAAGTGCAGTGTTCTTCCTGAAGCATCTGAAAGACTCAGGAGTGAAAACACAAATAGAAACAAAACAAAAACAAACAAACAAAACAAACAAACAAAAAAAACCAAACAAAAAAACCCAAAAAAACAACAAAAAAAAACCAAAAAACCAAACAAAAAACAACAAAGCGAAAATACATGCAAATAAAAGAAAACACAGAATAGAGGAGGCAAAGCAATTACCTCTGAGATAAGGTTGTTTCCTAGGACCTAGTCAAAAATATTATTAAGTTAGACATGAGGATGTGACTGTCTAGCAGATCAAGCACAGTCTCTGTGGGAGCTATATCATATTACAGGCTGCACTGTTTTAGGGATTGATGAGAAATCAAATCCTGACTGTGGGAGGAAGCAAGTCAGACATGCTGAGGATGATATGAAAGGATTGCCCAAGGACATGGAAACTCCAGCTCCTCCCAAAAGGACACTTGGAGAACTCTTATCGCCTCATACTTCTTTCAGCTGTTCCTGAAGCTTCCTTTTGCTTTGATCTACATCTTCCAGTTCTAAGGTATATGGAAATTGTGGTGTATGCCTCATAGGATCAAGAATATTGACAGAGGCTTAAAAAGTTTTTATGAATATTAACTTGCCAAACCACTTCTCCTCCCTTCCTCCCCAATAACCACCAGTCCAATGAAAATATTTGTATTTTACACAATAATGTAATACCTAAGTGACTAGGCAAACAGAACTTTCAAAAGCCAACCTTTTAGGATGCAAAAAAGGAACATAACCTACAAGAGGTTTGTTCCTGGAAAGGACTTCTCTAGTTGGAGAAAAGCATATGGAGATTAATCTCACAGGAAATCAAAATAATTTAGGAATTTTTAAGAAAAGTATGACCTTATAATACCACAAATTTTAACAACATTACAGTACAGGTCAGCTTGGTCAGTACCTTGCCACAGAGCTCTCAGCAGTGGTTTTATTCAATTATTTTCTCATTATGTGTAAAGAGAAGTTCAGTAGTTTTACAGGTTCCATATATCACTCTTTGGAATAAAGTACATACAAATTACCTTTAATAATTTAAGATCAGTCTTCTAGTAAGGAGCTATAATTCTTGCTAATCCAAGTTATCTATTTCCAACTAGTGACTGATAGATTACCAACTGTAAACATAGCTTCTGTCACCCTCCCTTTACTTCCTAGCATAGTGAGGTACTTTAACTGGCCTTTTCCTTTCTGTTCAGTACTAAAAATTCAGTTTCTCACCCCAGGTCTTGCTGTTCTTTAATACCGCTTCAATAACTATACACAATCTTCTTACGCAAAGAGACCTACAATCATTTATCAATATTTCCTGATACTTTACTGCTTACACCTGATAATTCAAAACACACAGTGGAACATCTGGTACTCCTATCACAGGTCACAGTGGACTTATATATGTGTGTATGTATGTATACACATATGTATACACATATATAGCACACACACACACATATTTACATATGTACATATACACTTGTACATATATGTAAAAAAAAAAAAACAAACATATATATAAGTTGTGAGGAGCCCTCCTCTGCGCTGTTGAGGAGAGAACAGAGCCTACTTCACTATGTCCTGCATGTGGGATCAAACATTTGCTGAAGGTCTAAATTCCCTAAAACAGAGTGGGTTTTCTTGGCACCCAACGCAGAGAATACAGCAAAGGCCTCCTATTAAAAGATGAATGCTCCTCAGAAGTAATAACAGGAAATAACTTCCCTTGAACTGTAAATTAGTACTTTAATTAGTATCTTTCATAAACTACTAGGACGGTACTTTGAGACCTCCCCAAAGTATACATTCATTCAACAAGCAGAGAGTGACAGACAGCAAAGCAGAGTGTGCACAGGTTACAATGATCACTCTGATGAAAAGCCTCAAGATAGCATCACTTCAGGGCAAAACACCACTACACTTCCTTTCCACATAGTTCCTCAAAAAGTAATTATCTCAAAAAGTTGTCCTGTTCTAACTGGAAGATCCAAAGTTCCATTTCTCCCACTCATGATTTCTCTAAGGTATATAAATTTTTCCCTTTGCTGCATTACACAGGTAGGTGATACTAGCAAAAGATGACAGATTAGCAGCCTCTGAAAGACAAAGGACCTCTGTCTGGGCACATAATGGACCACATCCTGATTTCTATTCCACAGTCCTGAATTCATGCTCATGTGCTTGAAGATGAAACTGCAGAGGTAGTCACTAGCCTGAGAGACTAATTAACCTCTACAGCCATTTTTTTCAGCCTGTCTTCAGAGGCTATCAGCAAGATTTTTTATAAGCATTTCAAGTGGTCATGGTTTTATGATTTATCTGATGAAAGTAAGAACTAGTCAAAACACCTTTAATGGAACAGTTTTACATCAGAAGATGAAGCTTCATCAATTTTTTTTTTCCCAGTGGAACATGCCAATTTCAATTGTTTTATATGAGGATACGTCAAAATGAATAATTTCAAGTTTTGTATTTGATTTTGATGAAGTAAAATGTTTTGGTTTCACTTTATTATTTTGGGGGAACTGTAAAAGACAGGACTGGAAAGATCTAGTCCCTTAACCATGTTCAGCTACATCAATGTTACTTTCTACAATGACACACTCAGAAAAATCCTTTCTTTTGACAGTGAACAATGGTAAATTCTCTTTGAGTAACAGTTATTTCCCATCTTTGCACCATTTTACTGACGTATCATCAGAACAGTACTTCCTAATTTAGCTTAGCAGTTGGTCACAAGATTCCATATCCAATTATTGTTACCTTATTATTAGATATTATGGATACCTTAGTACACAATTATTATTACCTGCCCATTTATAAGTCCTGTTACCATCTTGCAGGAATGATTTGACTAAGTTTGTTCCTGATTTATGTATCAAATGTCTGGATCTCTTAGTAATCTCCAGGTTATTTTTCAGGTGTTTATGAATAATTTGAGTATTTGTGCCAAGTTACACTGAACTGGTTCATGGCTAGATCATCCTTATAAGAACATTCTTTCTTTCTTCAGTCTCCTTCAAAAGTCATATTCATAAAAAAGGGCAGAGCAGGCCAGGGCCGGGAACTGTCCTGGTTCGGCTAAAACAGGACTGTTTCTCCTTCAGGAGATTTTTTTTTCTTGCAGTTAAGTCCCTGCTAAGTAACTGCACTTTCCGAAAGTATAGCTACATGTTTTTCAGACAGTGTCTGCTTTTCAGACCTGATAATGCTCGATGTTTATAGTTGCTACTGAAGTATCAGTAGGATTGGTATGCAGAAAGGCCCATGTTTATGCTTATCCCCATGAGAACCAAGGCCACTGCTGGCCTTCTTTTGTTAAGAGAGTAAAAAGTTGTAAAAGGGTCGCACCTGCGGAAGAGTGCAGACGGGACAGGTGACCAAAAACTGACCAACGAGGTATTCCATCCCATCCATGTCATCCTCAGTATAAAGCTCAGGAATCACGAGGGTCTTGCTCTCTTCTTTCATGGATGACATCCCTGTGGGACCCTGCTGGCTCTCCTGCCTCCGACGCGGGCCCCGGTGGGGCCTCTGGGGGCTGCAGCCTGCTGCCTGCAATCCCCCCATCATCATCGGGACTTTCAGTATCGGTTTTGCGTACTTTTCCTCTTACTGCCATTATTAGTAGCATTAATATTAATACATTATACTATTTTCCATTGTTATTGTATTATTAAAGTAGTGTTAATTTCCAGCCTGTAGGTCTCTCTCCCTTTTCTTCGTCCCTTCCTCTACTGGGGGCAGGGAGGGTTCACAGGGAGCCTCTGCAGCTCCTGTCAAGAGCCGGCCCAGCCTTCAACAGTGACAAGAAAGGAAGGGAAGAAAAATTTTTTAAAAACTCATTTTTACAGTCAACTTTTACTCTGGTTCTTTTAAATTTTTCTTTCTTATTGAGTCAGCGAAGCAGCAGCGGTGGTAATGACTAGTTCCACGGCTGGAGCAAGGTCAGGGCTAACAGGGGGGTTTCTGGAGCTAGACAAGGCTGGGGAAGAGCTGAGAAACCCATCAGGAGCCGGCAGCTCTCCCGAGCAGGGCTGACGCAGCGGGGGCATTGCCGGGAGCAACCACGGGCGATTTAAACGCCCTTAGGGAGCGCTAGTGACCAGGGCAGGCAAACAGGACATGGCGCGGCAGTTCATGCAGGTAGGGCACTTGGAAAGGGCGCTGTCACCCCCAGTGGCACAAGAGATTTGTCAGTTCAGTCAGGGGTTATTGCCTTCTGAGAAGGAGCCGAGGCATGGTGTCCACATGGTAGAAAGCTATGTCTGCTCTGCTCTCCAGAAAGGAGGTAGGTACCCAGACGGAATTCCCACAAAGACAGGCAGCCACACAGGTCTCAGGTTGCAGGGAGTGCCAGAGCCTCGCCCTGGCAGTGGGCAGTAATGGTGACAGGTAGAAAGCTATGTCTGCTCTGCTCTCCAGAAAGGAGGTAGGTACCCAGACGGAATTCCCACAAAGACAGGCAGCCACACAGGTCTCAGGTTGCAGGGAGTGCCAGAGCCTCGCCCTGGCAGTGGGCAGTAATGGTGACAACAGTTGTGTGAGGTGTGACCAGTTGGATGATCTGCTCAACCTGGTAGCGGAGCTATAAGAGGAAGTAGAAAGGCTCAGGAGCATCAGGGAGTCTGAGGATGAGACAGACTGGTGGAGCCATGCTCTGGCCCACTGGAGACAAGAACAGCCAACGGAGAAAAAAACAAGCCCGGGGGGGTCCTGTACTCTCCCCCTGCCAGGTTGCAGACATCACCACAAAGGACAAGACTGAATGGAGGGAAGTCCACACTTGAGGCAGCAGGTGAAATCCCTCCTTGCCCACATCACCCTCCCAGGTGCCTCTGTACAATAGGTATGAGGCTCTGGAGGTGGAAGGCCAGGCAATGGAGGATAAGGAGGAGGAAGGAGGACCTTCTACACCAGAGTTGTTGCCAAGGTCAGAAAGGCCTACTCCTCACATCACAACCACCCCCACAAGGAAGAAAAGAAGGGTTATAGTTGTAGGCGACTCCCTTCGGAGGGGAACAGAGGGTCCTATTTGCTAAACAGACCCTCTTCTTTAGGAAGTCTGCTGCCTCCCTGGAGCCCAGGTTAGGGACACCACTAGGAAACTTCCTAGCCTGGTACGGCCCTCGGACTACTACCCGTTACTGGTCTTCCATGTGGGTGGTGATTAAGCCACAACGTGGAGTCTGAGGGCAATCAAAAGTGACTTCAAGGCCGTGGGAAGGTTGGTAAGGGACACTGGAGCGCAGGTTATCTTTTCCTCTAT
>NW_009630615.1:94297-143068 GCF_000690535.1 Cariama cristata | reverse complement strand
CTCCTCAGGGTCATCGGCACGGCATGGTGTTTCTGTTCCATAAAGCGGGGTACGTTCAGAGCACCGGGAGTGCGTTGCCTTGCAGTAGGCGGGGATCTTCTTCAGAGGGTGGACAAATAGGTGCTGTTTATTTGACATCAGGAACGTTTGGCCTATTTCTTTCCTGGCCGCAGCTGCTGGAAAAGCAATTATATAGATACGTTTTAAACCAAGATGAGTGGGGAGTGGTTTGAAGTAACTTGTCCCTGTGTGTTTAATAGTAGTTACTGGCTTGGTGAAATTCTGTGGGTATGTTTGTTTATTTGAGACGTCCCTATACTGACAAAAGGTGCCTTTGCACAGGTCTTACTCCTGCCCCTGCCCTGGTTTCTGTTCCTGTGCCGAACTAAGGGGCTTTGCTATCACAGATAGCTGGAAGAGATGAAGGCTATTTCTTTTCAAATGGGATGGGTAGATAAGCAGGCAGTCAAATGTTTTGTAGGCCTAAGGTTTTTGAGTTTCTCTCAAGGCTGGAAAATGTCATATGAGGCACAATGATTATTTTCTTTCTTTTTTTTCTTATCGCTGCCTGCCTCTGCAGCTGACTTGATTTTAGTTGTATTGTGATGGTGGTTTGTTTCTAAGCAAAATGGGCTTCACTTTCTGTTCACATCGAATGGTGGTTTGCAAGCTTTTTTGACATACAGACTTACTGTGGGTTTTTTAGTGGTTGTGTACGTTTTGTTTATTAAAACTCCACCTCCCCAGGTTTTTTTTTTTTTTTTAATCTTTATTATGTCTCAGCAGGCCATTAGAAATAATACATGGACCAAAGGTTGAAAAGTACTGACATGGCTGATACTTCTGTATTATCTTCATGCAAATGGTTTATTTTTTGACCCTCTTAAACAACATCATATACAGATCAGTGAGGAATAGAAAAATATTGTTTTCCAGAGCTTTCTGTTGACGCCATAGATGCATTTTTTCATGTATTATTATGAGGTTTAGTATCTATGATAATATAGCCAGAGGACTTCCATAGCACCTCTAAATAAGCTGTACTGGCTGGGGCCCTGCTTATGTAAATTGGTGTGATCCACACGGGTGCCAGAACTGCTTGAGTGAATTGGTACCATCAAGTACCACAGTATAACATAGTACAGAAGTTGATAATTGCTTGTGATCTTTACTAGCAGTCACTCTGAAAAGTATTTCACGTTTCTGGGATAAATAATTATATTTCATTTATGTTTGGTGTTGTTTTTTTCTTTAAGGGAAATCTCTTGCAGAAGCAAAACTATTACTGCTCTGTACAGCCTCTGCGCATCCCTGCGTGTGGGTTGTCTGCAGTCTTGCTCAGGAGTTTGCTGGCGCTAGGTCACTCGCATTGAAAGAGTGCCCTCTGGTGACATCCGTGTTTAGAGTTTGGACTGTGTGTAAGAAGTGCTCCTGCTGGTCTGAAATGAAATACTGCGCCCAACGAGGCTGGAGATGTATTCTGCACTGAAATGCTGGGGTGGCATGGCTGAGGTAGGGGACGAGCAGTCGCTTGCAAATACACCTGGAAGATGTGCAGCAGTCGCTTGGAGTCTGTTAGCCCCCTTGTGAAATATTCTACCTTGTAATTTATTTTGCTGGATTTTGATGAGAAATGTTTGATTCCTCAGTCTAATGGATAAAAAAACCCAAAACAATAAAACAAAAAAAACCAACAAAACCAAAACCAAACCCTCTTGATGAGGTTATCCTGTTTACTGTCAGATTTTTTTATTTTCCTCTGAAACCTGCTTTTGTGCAGAATTTTTGGAGAGATCTTTTCACCTCCACACTTGCATCTTGCTAGTGACTGTGTAGATTGAAAATCTCAATGTTTAGATATTTTATTGATCTTGACGCTGCTCAGCACCCGTGAACAAGAATGAAGATACAAGGCTACCGCTTTAACTTCAGTTGCTTGTGTAAGCTTTGATTTTTAAAATTGGCTGTGTTTGTAATAAATGTGTTTAAGGCTTCAGAAAGTTAATGGACATCTTAGTGTGCTCATGTTCTGCTTAACATGTCTTTGAATATTAAAAGAGTTCAATTGATAAGGACACACCTCCATCTTAAACAGTTTCTTCCGCAATTTTTTTTTTTTAATTGAGATTAAGGATTGATCTTTTCCTTTATATTTGCTTGGAGCTGAGTCATTTGGGCTCCTCCTTTCATTTAATAAATAAAGCTGAGTTGAGAACTTCCTTTAGGCGTGGAGAGTGTAATTGGTTGCGTTTGTCAAAGTATACGGCGTCAAAGGCATGGTATGTTCCTGAGTGGTGCTTTACAGTCCTTGTTAGAAAAGACACTCAAAAATGCATTTTCAAAATAATGAGAAAACATTTCTGTTAGTAACTTTTATGCTTAAATACATAGAACTGCTGCAGTAGAAATCATCTTTTAATAGTTGTGTGCGTAGTATTTATTGCATGAACAGAAGCTTTGTGGGCTTCATGTTTTGTCTATTTATGAACTAAACACCTTAAAAGACTGCTGAAGCAAGAGAGTCTTAATGTTGCAGCTGGGTGTTTTAAGTAGACCTTCTGCATGCTTAGTCCCCTAAAACGTGTGGATGTGTGACTGCAACACTTTTTTTTCCTTTACAAAGATCCTTACAGGCCTCATAGGACTGCAGGGAAGATGGCATTGGAATTCTTCTTGTAGGCAAGCTGGTGCCAGCCAGAAGTCTGCTGAGCAGAAAGAGGACATCTGAAATCAGAGCCAGAGCAAGGCAGTTGTGGGGTGTCAAGATAGAGGGCTTGCAACTCTTGCTGCCGCGGTGGCAGTCCGGTCACTGGGCTAAACTGGTGGCAGCAGCTTTGTGCAGTCAGGAGGAGCTGTGTAAAGCGGAGAAGGTAGGGGGAAAGAGGAGAGGGTGGCTCAAAGTCACAGAAGGGGAGGACATATTCAGCAGCATGTTGTGTTATGAACATTGGAGCTTCTTGCTGTGACATCCAAAAGTTAGCGTGGTGTAAATGATGGTCATTGAACCTGCTTGCTGGCTGAGGAAGGGGGAGACTGTTTCCTGTCTGTGTTTCAGTTTATAGGAGGGTTTACCTGGAAAAAACGACCTGTTCACTGGATATTACAGTATAGCAAAATAAAATACCGGGAAATCTAGTGGACCACTACTAAGTATTTTAAAATACAATGTTCCTGACATGCATAAAAGGTTAATGTTTCTTCTCTTGGGCTCACTGTTCTGAGGTGTGCTACTCTTGAGTACACTCACAGCTGGTCTTTTCAGCACTCCCTACGGGCTTCCAGATGGGTTGTGGACCGTCAAATGGCACAAATGGTGTCTTCCTTGAACCCATGAAGATGCCTTGAGAATGCTCCCAGAATCCTTGCTATTCCAGCTTTATTGTCAGTGTAACTTTTTCCATGGCCATTACAGTAGTGCAAAGAAGTGACAGCCTCCATGCTTACTGCGTGCCTTTCCGTAAGTAAGGATAGGATTCCCTTTTCCTTCCACTGCCTGTATTGTCTTACGGTCCCAGCTACAAGAATGACAGTTGAGGTAGAGCTGCAGGGCAGTAACGCTGGGGAAAGAAGCAGCTATGTACCTTGCAGGTCCCAGAAGCTTTCCCCTTGTTTCCATAGGGCTGCAGCAGTCAGGCTGTGTTTTGGCTCTTTGTGACTGTATGGAGTGCAGCAACAAGTCCAGATTTCCTGCCCCAGCAGATCTCTGGGTGTGCTGCAGTGCACCTCTCTGCTTGACACTGAGAGGCTCATGAGCTCATTGATCAGAAAATCAAGAAACACTCTTGTCAGCCCCTCGTAAGCATCATATCTGTGGTTTAAAAACCTGCTTATTTCTCAGCGGTAAAAAGCAGCCCCCTTTGTTAAAGATTAAGCATGTAACATGGCGGCTGATTTGATGCCAAATTTGAGAAAAGCAATGCATCTGTTACTGCTTGATGGTTAAATGAAAACCCTCCTCTTTTTTCTGTTGGAGGCAGCTGTTGCTTGTAATCCTCTATGGTAGGCTTCATCTTGGTGCAAACTCTTAAGAATAGTTATTTATTCTGTTTCTTTGAGGTGTGTTGGGCTTGTGACCTATTCTCCATGCCTGTTTCAGAATTTCCTTTATATGTATACATCCAAACACATGTGATAGGCAACATAAGCTTTAGATGTGAGAGACATGTGCCTGCCCTGTATTCTCTGGTCTATCTGGGAAGACTGTAAGTCTCCCCCATGTATTGCAAGTGTGACCACAACAGTTAATGTAGCTCAGTGCCTCATCAGCATGTAGTTGAGATTTGAACATGGATTAGAACAAGCTGGCTGAAGTTCAATCCAGATAAAATATACATGATGATGTGGATGTAATTATCAGCCTTCCTAATTGAAGGAGTGCATTTGCCATTAGGTGGAAGTGTTAGTGCCCTCTGGTGACTTGAGTTTATTAGTTGTTGTTCTTAGCAGTCATACTGAAGCAGTAAAATCAGGTTTTTAAATCTTTGACTGGAAGATTGAAATGTCCTAACCTAATTAGAGCTGACTAGAATTTGTCTGGAAGTCGTCTCTGCCCCTCCTCCCGTTGGTTTTAGATCGTTATAGCAGTTCCTAGTGCAAGTAATGAAATATAACTTGGAGAGAGCTTGGGTCAGTTAAGGAAGAAAGAACAGTGTGCCTGGGGATAAGCAGAAATGCCAGAGAGGGAGACTGATTTTTAAGCTTGCCGTGAGGTCCTCTGCCAAAAAGTGGTTGGCCCAATTTAGTAATTCCTTGGAGCTCATGAAACTCTTCACTTAGACTACTTGTACTGTATGTCCATAGGCTGTCCAAGGGCCGAAGCGCTCAGAGTGGCAGAGAACTGCACAACAGGGGTTGCAGAGGAGAAGCTTGAGATGCATTGGCTTTCATGCTATAACTCCATTTTTAAAGCGATTTGGAGGCAAAATGTGGTGCAGGAGGTTTTTCTGGCTTTGGAGCCGTTTCAGTAGGAGTCAGTGGCACTGATGCTTTGGCATATGTATGTGTTACCTCTTTTTCTTTTTAATGGAGCTGTGGTATTGGCAGCAATCAATTAAGTCTGAAGTGACCTAGGACTGGCTGTCAACTCTCTGACTGTTGTTGTGGTAGTGTGATGTTAAAAGCTGTTTGATTTGTGCCTCCCTCATTATTCATTAAGGGCCAGCTTTGAGACTATGGAATTTGCTCTCCTCATTGAGATGGGCTCAGATTGATTGTGCTAGGGAAGAAGAATATTGATCTTTAAAAAAAGTTGAAGATGTATTTCTTGGATAATAGTGGCCAGATAAAACTGGCAGAGGTCCTGGAAAAGTGATC
Source organism: Cariama cristata (assembly GCF_000690535.1). Lineage (NCBI taxonomy): Eukaryota > Metazoa > Chordata > Aves > Cariamiformes > Cariamidae > Cariama > Cariama cristata. The sequence goes on along the minus strand of NW_009630615.1, from coordinate 137,755 downwards.
TTAATGCAGTTTGTAAATTGGATTGCTTTCATCACATTATTAAGATGCTCAGGGTTTGGGATAATTGTCTGAACTATAGTATTCTATTTTCATTTAGATTTTAAATAAGTGATATAATGTCACAGAGTGACTGGAGTTGGACCAGCAAGTGAATAAACAGGACTACTACAGAGCACATTTTCTGCTGTGATACCACCTTTTCAGATTAATGTATAGGCAGGCAGAAGCCTCCAATGAAAAGCTGAAAGTCTCAATTTATGAAGTTTTTCTTTGTAAGCTTCATGTATGAATTTATATCTGAAGGGGCAGATAAGCAGAGGTGGACTTGTGACTTGTTAGTTCCATGTAAAACTCCAAGTTATAAACTCTTTAAAAGCTTGTGTTTCCAGTCCGCTTGTTTTATTGCCAAGTTGTTAGTTTGATCTTCGAAGTGCTGTTAAGTTCTGTAACTTGCTTGATAAAGTTGGGGTCCTCCACAGTTGTAACTAATTTAAATTGGTTTGTAATTGAATTAGGTTGTGACCCCACATGCAGTGGGGTAGTTTGTTTATTGACTGCTCACTTCCCACGCTGTTTTGGCAGAAATAGTAGTAGGGCGAACTGCATCAGGGAACTTACCTGGCTAAGAAATTAAGCTTTTTTTTTTCCTTGCCTCATTTTTCAGTTTGATAGTTCCCCCAAACAGTTTATTCTTCAGCCATACAAAATCTTGTGCTGATGTCATGACAGAGAAAGGAATGAAAAAAAGCAATTAGTGGCAGAGGTGACTGGCAAGTAGAAAGTCAGAGTTCCCATAAACCAGCTGAAATCATTTAAGTGGATCAGTTGTCCCTTTGGTTATAGCTGAGCTTGTGAAGTGCTGATTTCTGGTATTAGCGCACAAGCTGAACTCTGTCTTGAATCCTTCTAGCTGGGTTTGCAAGTCTGCGAACTTGGGAAAAACTTCTTAGGTTCAGATTTCATGCAGAAATATTTGAGGTGTAGGATCCTTGTGACGTTTCTGAAAATCTGTTTTGTATAGAACTAAACTTTACAGTCATTGCATCTTTTACAGTAGGCTGGTGGAGTGAGTTGGGAATGATGATGATGTTACTGGAAACTTGGTAATATAGCCATTTGTCTGATCAAGTAAAAACTAATCCAGAAGCCTGTAAAGTATTTTGGGGATTCCAAAAGTATCTGCGGTCACCTTGCTTGTGTGAAGTGTTAGAATGCTGGTAGCATTGCATAGTTTCTTAGGTGTACGTTTTGGACTTCAAAATGCACATAAATTGTTTGAAGGGCTAAATCAATAAAAGAAAGTGGCCCAGACATTTGGGCTACTCTCTCTCCCATTAATGCATCACTGTTTTGCGCTGTCACTAATTAGTAACTCTAATACCATGAGGTGTATTGATAAAGCATAGGGTTAAGTGGATGACTCATAATCATTGTATTTCCTCTCGTACTCTCGCATACTTCACTTTCTCTGTGTGGCTAAAGGGCACCTGAACTGTGCTGCCGTTGCTAGCAAGTCCAGACCACTCTGCCAACAGCCTTGTCTTTGGTTACCTGCCAGTTTTCCCATGTGCTTAGTTGGTAAGTATACATGAGTAGTGGCAGCTATCTCATTTATTTTTGGAATAATCGTTATGTACTTTTAGACTGACCAGTTTGGGTGTTAGTCGTCAGGCTTGTCTGGTAAGTGTCTTTAACGCTGATATTCCTATTGATCAAACTTTTATGGAAATATACCAACAGCCATTTTGGAAAGGAATAATGTATAAGAAGAGTAGAATCTATTGAGTTCAGTCCTTCCATGCAGCTGAGGTCATCTTCAAGTATCTTCTCGAGCTCAGAGTGCAAAATTATTGAATGCTTAGCAAGATTTCTTCTTATCTATACACTAACCCTGCGCTTCTGAGAACCATGGATGCAGCGGACAGTGAGCAGCCTGAAACTTGAGATGTTTTCTAGGATGGATAAAACTTGGGCCTTGGAGGTCTGCCTTAAAATAGGATGAGGATAAGCATTACCTAGGTATATGGCTTTATTATTACTACTTTTTAATACGCCATGCATGGATGGTGTCAGGTGTGTGGTTTCTAATGAAACTGTTTTCCATTTTATTTGTGTGATAATAGCAAATGTCCCTCTGTGGTAGCGATGTTTTTGCTACTTCCTGTTTGAAAAGTGTTTGGCTAGCCACCCTTTGCTTGTTGATTGCCCTATTGATGATACATAATTTCTTCTAATCCTCCTTTGCCTTTTTTTTTTTTCCTCCCAGTCTGGGCCTGTTCTGGTTTTATTTTGAGCAGATTTTGCCAGATAACTCTTTGATAATAGATTTTGGTATTCTTAGTGATATGCCTTGCCAAAAGTGCTTTCCTTCTTACTAGTGGACAATAACTTTCTTTCTGATCCCGTCTAGTGTACGGCATTTCCAGTCATGGTAATACATAATTTTTAATGGTACTTGAAAAAAGTACGTATTGTGTTACGTTGGACAAGGTCTTCATTACAAATGTAGCAAAGGTAGTAGTAGCAAATCTAATCACAATGTGAAATTGTGATTTATTTTTTTTTTTAATACCCTTGTGTAGATCTAGCTATGCTGGCAGAAAGTTATTTTATTTGTGGAAGTTGTTCAGCTCTACTGGCAATATCTATTAAGGTGTTCAAAGTGTCCACCCAGAATACTTCTGAAGGAGTTTGGAGGGGAAAATGATGTTAACCAAATTGTAATCAGGAGATTAAACAAAAAGGCAGGCTTGATATTGTTTTCACTTCAGGTGGGTGCCAGATGTACAATGTTTTATAAAGTTGAAGGCATATTAAAGTGATATTAAAGAAGTGGAAAAGCTACTTTTGAGGTACAGTATTTCTTTAGCTTTGAAGAATGGCAGCTACTCATAAGCAGATTGTGTGCTTTAGGACCTGCTTGCAGATAGAGCTTCCTCAACGTCTGCAGGTAATGGCTTGCCCTTGTGCTTAATTAACTTGCTGACTCTTTTTTTTTTTTTTTTTATTGTGGATAGGGTCTGTGTGATGACAGAACTCAAACTGTATTTCGTGCTGTGACTTGTCTTTAATACTTCTGAAAAGTCAATCTTGACTCTTTTCTGAAGCTGTCTTAGTGGTGGAAAGACTTCTTCATTAGGACCTTGTTCATGTTTCACGTAAGGTAATTTAACTTCTCTTAAAAGAAGTATTCATACAAATCTGTGTATAAGCTAGCATTCAGGGACTTCGGTTTGTTAAAGAGAGATGTCTAAAAATGCTGTTAGAGACCAGCAATCCAAACTGCTTTAGTTTCTTCTCTTTTTGGTAGTGAATGCTGTATAACTAGGAGAGGGAGAAAAAGTATCTGCATTTTTTTGTTGTTACATGATTCTGAATTATTTTCTGTATGTACAATGGAAAGTTTTAAAGTATTTAAGGTGATGTTATGCCAGGACATCTAGAGAAACTTACCAAAAATCTTTTTTTGTCCTATGAAATTGTGTGCCTTCCCAAATGTTCGATTTGATTAGCTTATGGGAGAAAACCGAAACACCCATGGGTGTGGAGGCAGAGTTGTACGCTTACAGCATGTAGTTGTTCTAAGTCCAAAGTGAATATATGCAAAATGGGTATGAATTCTTAAACAAATTTAGACTTAGAGTAACGAAGATATATGCACTAACGATTTGAGGCTGACAGTTTTGAGGAATAATTCTTGATCTAAATTTTTTGACTTAGTTATAAGACAGTAAAGACATTAATTGAAAGGGTATTGCTGAGTCCAAAAAGTCTTTTATAAAGGATAGCTTAGGAAAATGAAATCTGTTGTGCAGATCTATATAGTAATATAATTCAGAGATGTGTTGTATTTGTGTTATGCTAAGTTAGATAGACATAGGAATCTAGTTAGCCTATGTTAAGTGATACTGCGAAAAAGGGAAAATTGTTTGGTAAATGATGCAAGTGTCTAGCATGAAAGTTGTCTTGCTGAGCTATTGTGCAGACAAAACTTTTGTTACATCCCTCATTTATTTGTAAACAAAGGTACATTGTAGAAAAGTTGAGAGCTTTAAGTAATTATTTCAGCTGTCCCTCTTTTTTTAAAAAAAGCTGGCTCCTATTTTCATGACTTAAAACCATAGATTTTTTTTTTTCTACATACTTTTTCTTCCCCTCTTTCTATGAAGTGATAGTATCAAGTGGAAAACACAATCAGGCAGTAATGGAGTTAAAGGACATGGACAGAAGTAAGATCTCTCCAGCGAACAGGGTAAAAAAGACAGACTTCCCTTGCTGTCTTGGGATGTACTGGAGTCTCTCTGTTGCTTTTAGGTGTCAGATTTCTTTGAGAACTGGTACTGCATGTCATGGATATCTTCTTGATTTTACTTGTCGGAGTGAGGGAGGGAAGATGAGAAGTGATGGACTTCAGCAACTGAAGTTTTTGTTGCTGGTCTCCTTCTCTGGCGTCGTTTATTACATTCCAGGTCATTAATGGAATTGGATATCTTTTTTTCCCTAGGGCAATAGGGCGTGTTTATATGATCTTATCATTAGACTAGCTGATGGGTGTTTCTTTGTGGCTTTTTCTGTATTCACAAGCCTCCTAAAGTTGGTAGAAGTGCTTTGCTTATAGGAAGAAAATTCCAATCTTTTGGAATCCATAATTGGCATCTCCTCTAATGAGGAGGTAGCAATCCTCAAAATGAGAAAACACATCTTGGAAGAGGAAAAGGGGTCTTGCTTAGGTTGGAGATGCCACTTGCAAACTGTGTTCTTTTTTGAGGGGCTGGGTCTGGGTTGAGCATGCAGTTGGATCCTGGAGTGAATTGTTGTTGAGTTTGCTGCATTCCTTCCGCAGCAGTCTCTATGGTAGAGCAGCCCTGCTGCCTGCTGTTTGATGGCTTTGTCAGATTTAGGGTGTTAGCCACACACAACTCAGCTGGAAAACCTTACTCTGTCTGTGAAAAAATGAGATTCTTAGATCAGAAAGATCCTGTAAATCACTATATGAATAATGAGTTTAAATTGGTAGCTGCATTTGCTGTTTTTGCTGAGGTGGTTTTTCTCTGTTGTCTTGGAGGTAATGGAAGATAGGTTTGTGTAGCTCATTAAAATATCTTAGCTTTTAAGTGATAAAACTGTTTCAAAAGTATACCACCTGCCAAAAAAACACTAACCATGTTGTGGTTAGTGACTTCAGTGGTATTTCAACAGTAAGGTACCAATACTCTATTTATGATGTGGCTGGCTCTGGTTTATGTTTAAATAACATTGGTGACCAAAATTAACCTCCCCAACTTGGCAAGCTGAATATGAAACTAACTAAAAAAATTAAAGTGTTTTCAAAGTGCAGCCAAGGTATTGGCTTTTTTGGACATTCTTGTAGCAGGTAAGAGGCAACTCACTTCCTGGGAGTGTAGCTTGGGGAAATGAATTACTAATTTGTGTGTTGTGTGGTGCTGTGTGGGTTGTTTTGTTGGTTTTTTTTTTTTAACATTATTCACTAATATAGATGATCTTGGCTTTGAGACAACACTGAAAGATTTAAATTTATTTAGTTAAAATATGTATTCTTTTTTAACTGTAGAAAAATGTATCCATGTATTCATTTCTTTCACCAAATTATTTGTAGTTCAGATTTTCCAAATCCTCATGGGCAGTATCAGTTGACTCTGTCATGGTGGTGACACCGTGAAATGTTGCAGTATCACTAAGTATCAAAATACAATGAAACCTTTTGTCAAAGCCATAGCAGGGCTCAGAGAAGTGGATGTGGATAGGGTTTGTGCGTTCTCTCTCTCTTTGCTTCTGCCCTCTGTGATACCCAACTGATTTGCTGTTACTTGCTTATTGGACTCTATTTCACAACATGAGAGGTCACAGTTTGTGTTTCCTATTCCTGGATTATGGCCGTCCATCGCCAGTGCACTTCGTTTCTCATTCTGGGGTCCAGAGACTTTCTCACCTCTGAACCTGCGTATGTATGTTTGGCAGTCTTGCTTTTCTGTGATGTTTTTTCAGGAAGGACAAAACGCACTGTGATCTAACTCTGGTGCTCGTTAATGTTGGAAGGGAGAGGCCACATGAATAACATCCTCATCTGGGCTATCTGAGTATCCATCACAGTGCTGCTTTTCCTAGCTAGGACAACATACCCATGCCACAAGTTGGTTGCTTGAAGTGATGCATTTGAAAATAGCTTTCTGTGACTATTCTGCAGGATCTTCGTTGTATTTATTATGGAGTAGAATGTTTTTATTGGAGACTTGAAGCCAAATTTTACCAAATCTTCCTAGAAGGAAGGGGAGATTCAAACATGTTCAAGCTTTTTTAATAATGTTTATCCACTCATCTTAGAATCTAAAAATTAAATGTAAAATTCACATCATCAAAAGAGCAAGAAGTGAAATAGATTCTGTAGTTTGATTCTGCTTGATCAGTATTTTTGGATATAATTCTTTCTTGCTGAACCTACACACTGTTTTGATTAGATTGTTAATGCCTTTTGTGTTTTCTTTAAAGTAGAGAATCAGAATACTTTAGGGGGGGTGGCTGGGGGTCATCTAGTCCACACTGTTTCTCAGGGCATGACAAAGTTTATTAGTAGAACTGTGTGAAAATACTGCAATGTAAAGCATTTTAATGTATCTTGTATGTCATCAAAGAATACATCAAAGTTATACAATTTCTGAACCAGGAATCAAATTCACTTGTTGCCACAGTATTGCAGTGATAAGGTAACTTGTCTTACACTCACAATAATTAGGCATTAAAAATGCTTAAATGGTGCAGAATTTAAAAGCACACGGTTCTGCACAACAGGGTTCTACAACTAGCAGCCCATGGGCTGTGGTCTGCCTCTGCAGGGCAACAAAATGTCCTGCTGGCAACTGGGTTCCCCATTCAGCTCTCCCAGCTCAGTTTGTTTCCCAGCACAGCTCTCTCTTCACTGGGGCTTTTTTGTTGCTTCAAGCAAGGCTACTCACTATTTGGTGTGTGTTGTCCACTTATTTTTCTTCTGTTGACAGATTTCCTTGTACCTCCAGGACAAGGACAGTTTAATGTCAGTAATGATGAAGCGGTGTCAAATCCTTGTCCAAATTGAAACTTAGGCTACTGGTTCCAAATACTTAGAAACTGTTCCTCAGACTCTTTCAGTTCTCTGTGTTAGTCATGGCCTTTTTTTCCTGTTTTTTCTCCTATTCAAGGTGAATCTTGCATGACAGCAAAAATGCTAGTCTTGGCCAAGCTTCTGTATTTCTTTGGGTGGCTGAATTATTTTATTTTTTTTAACTAAAACTCTTAAGGCAGCAATACAGGGCATGACGAGGTCTCAAAGAAGTGTTCTATTTTCATTTAGATGAGGTGAAAAATTAGGTTTCATTGGTTTGTCCAGAATGGCTAGTATCTGTTTAGTAAGAGTAAGCCGGTGCTATTGATTAGTCTGGGCCAGAAGATTATCTCTCTGTAGAAGGGGGGGGGTGGGAAGACTTTTGTGTAAAATTTAGGACAGAACTCCTGCAAGGTTTCCTGCCAGAAGCTGCAAGGGAACAGAAAAGCTTACCTGGTAGGTATTTTAGGATCTGAGGATCTTTGCTTTTGTTCTAGTTGCGATTTCCCTGAGACTTGCACTACTCGTTTGTTTTAGCACTGTGATGGTTTTGGTGATCCTAGAAAGGAAAGCAGAGCATTTTCAAATCATTGTGCTAAGATGAGAGATTTCAACTGTTAGTACTAACTGAAGTAGCAGTTTATAGTGGATTTTTTTGGAAGGTGCCAGTCTGTGAGCTTTTTAAAGATACAGTTAACATCACTGAATGGTCACATAATAACGGGGTTTGTATTCCTAATTGTGATACCCTGCCATCTCATGATGTGGACTTTCTTGCACTATAGCATTCTAGATTTACTTTTTATCAGTTACAAGATTAACACAAAGATGAATGTACTTTTCTGTTTAGTTAAACGAACCATTGAACAGCATGATTTCTTAAGAAGAAGTAGCGTTATCTGTTCTAAAATGGTAGATTTACATTCAAAACACCAGTCTCCTCCAAAATTCTATTGAAACTATATTGTGTACAGGCTATGTCTCTGTCATTGCTCTTGGACACAAGTTTTCAACTTGTATGTATCTGAAATCAGTCAATTAAATCAATGTGTAATGCATGCATCCATTGGTTTGGCAGAAATGGACAGAGCCGCATTTCATAAGCTGAAGGATATGGGTAATAATTATCCAGTCATCCACTGAATATCTCAAATATCCAAGTAGAACTTGGATAGGATATCACTTGTGAACTTACTGTGCTGAGTCCATAGTAAAAATCCCGTTTGACAGACTGTGTCGAAGGCATACTGGAATCTTTGTGTGTAGGTTTAACGATCTGGACTTGACTCATAAATGCTGAAAAGACAGTGAATGCTGTTAGTCTGTCGGCAGTTGCCATGCTCTTAGAGGTTTATAAAAATTGCAGGATTTCTCATACTTTGTGAGACCTGGAAGAAAATGCTTGTCCCTGCTTTGAACGTGTTTAGCAGTTGTCACTTGACTGAAGTGTCTATGGCCTTTCTGTGCCTGTCGAATCCTGCAGACCAGTCAGCACTGTGTGTACACGTGCATCTTGTGCCTTTACGTCTTTAATGCTAGTAAGCTGTGTCCAGGTTTGTGTTCTTCTTTCCTGGCTGTTGATCATATTGCCACTAAATCCAGTGTAGAGCAAAAGGATATATGCACCTTTTTAGCAGTTAATGATTTCTGCCTTCCTCATTTGAAGCATGGCTCACAGACAAAACGGTGTGCCTCTAGCTCCTGAGGAAGTAGTTTGAGAAATTACTTGATTTCCTTGGTCGCTGGTTAGTTTAAAGTTGTTGTGTGTGCTGTAAAGAACTTTATCATTAATCTTTCCCTGGGACTTTGTCTTTTTCTCCGTTTTGTAACAAGAATTTGGGCCTTGCCTTTACTACCATTAGAAGTGTACAAATGTTTTTGCATAGTTGGTTCTCATGCTTTGCCAGCTATGCTCTTCAAATTAATGCTTGTGCTACATCTCAGTGTCTTTTTGGTGTCTTCTGGAAAACATTGTGTTCAACATCAGTTATAGAAGTTCTACAAACTCTGTAGATATTTATTATGTCATTCCTTCTTTAGAGCAGATCCTTTCATCAATAATGTAGATAGATGGCTTAGAAATAGCTCCAGCAGGGCACTCATTTATACTGTCCATCTACCTGAAATCGCATTTAGGTTTTTTGGTGATTCAACTGTTGTTGTTAGTGCACAAGAAGTAAGGTGAGTATTCCAGAATTTCAGGCCTTCAGATAAATTCCTTGAGTATCTAAAGAGACAAGGTTTCCCTGCAATCTACTGTTAAGTTTCTGTTTTCATAACAAGAAAAAAGTCTGATACAGTCTTAAAAATATGCTGTCCTCCTTCATGAAAACGTTGACTCTCAATTATTTCAGTTGAAGCAAACATATGCTTGGTCTCCAATTTCAGGCACTTTGAGTAGGTCATTGACATCTGGTTGGGCCAGCTGACAAATCCTCTGTGGATTTATCTGGTTGTTCTTGAACATTTAAAACAAAGTTCCAACATCTGCTTGGTTGTTGAAGTCTTGGATTTGTGTGAATTAACTTGGATTTGCTCAGTGCTGTATCAAGTTCTGTTAGGCACATGCTTTGGTGTTCAGCAGTTACTGACTGCTCTTGGGTGAAGAAAAGTATTGAATATTAAACTTCAATGTTGGTATTTGGGTTTTTACTTGCTCTTTCATTAGTTGCCTGATTTACTGAGGTTCTTCCAAAGGGAGTTAGAAATGTGAGAAAGATGTGGATAAATAACTGGTTTGTGTATTGTTTGCTTGTAGAAGTTGGATACTCCAAGCTTGACACACTTTTGTAAATGAATGCAGGGGACAGTGGCACAGGCAGAAATTCCAGCTCTCTTTCCCAAATGTCTGTTGTAGTTCCACATAATAGTTGTCTTACCAAATAGAGGCAATTTGTATGCTGTTAGATTTTTTTTTCCTGTTAGCACCATTTCTATAGCAATGGTGCAAACTTCCCTATCAATGCGTTATGTTAAAAAAAGAATAATTCTAGAGAATATTGTTGAAAGGTGGTCATCACAAGTGTTACTGATAAAGACTCTACTCATCTCTCTGAAAGCTGAATTATGTTAAAACAGACTAAGATACTGTGTGTCTTCTTCAAGAAGGATCCTCATTGTCTCTTAATGGCTTTACAAGAAATACAGTAAAATATTCTCTCAGCAGTATTTTCTTCTTCCTGAATGAGAAAGTCAGGCGTTCAGTGTGAGAAGAGTTTTGCCTTCTTTTCCCTAAACGTAAATCTTGTTTGTCTTACCACACAAAGTAAGTGTGCAATCAAGGCAGGTGTAAGTACAGAAGCATTTAATTCTGTGGATTTGGAGGCTGTTACTCAGCAACAGTTGGTACTTTGTCATCTCTTGCTTGTTAAAAATCGATCTAGGGTGGTTTGATCATCTTGGTTTTGATTTGGCTATTCACAATTTTGACTCTAGCACTTAATGTCTACAGAATATTATTTGAGTTGCATGGATATTTGAATTTTCTTTACACCCACATGTGATGTTGTTTTGCCAATGGATGCGGTAAACAGAAAGGACACAGACACCAACAAAAGGAGTAGGCTTATTTTACTGTCTATATTAAGATATAAAGAAATAAGGCAATGCATTTAATTAAAACAGTAGGCTTACTACACTGTAGCTTTAAGCAGCGAAGGAAATAAGCAGGGTAATGCACCCAATCATTACTACATAAGGTTAGCTATAGTGATTGAGAGATACATCACCAATTGCCCTGATGCTTTACCATCATCCAGATCCGCAATTGCTGGGGAGCCCCGGTTACAGTGAGGATTTGGAGAACCTGTCCTGACAATTGGGAGGTCCTACGCAGTGGTGTCCACTCATAGGTGAGGTCTCCAAAGTCGCTGTAAGAGGGTCCAGCTTTTATACAGTTGAATAAACATCTTGTGAAACTTCAAGTGTGGAAGCATCTGGTTTCACCCTCCTTCTAGATTCCACCTGAAGCTTGGCCAAGGCTCAAGGAGGAACCAAGGGAGCTTCTTTGTCTGGTTTTGACGACATACTTCCAAACAAGGCCAGACACCTGGTTTCATGACCTTGACAACCTGCCTCCAGTCATGAGAATATGTTCAGCTTTCCTGTCACTTATCTTTACTAATGACTATATTTTATCTAAGCTACGTATTTCACTAATGATCATACATATTTTGCTAACGATCGGTCATATTTTGCTAATGATCATACATATACAACATTTGGTTGGGATGTTCATCTGTAGGTCAGCTTTGGTTTAGGGCCTGTTGCTTAGGCCTGAGCACTTCAGATGTGTAGGTTTACACAGTGTATTCAGTCTAGATCCTCAGTCTCAGTTTTCATCACTGTTTTTTCTCATGTGCACTTTTGGCCTGCAAGTTGTGGTGATTGTTGAGGACGGAGTAGCCTATTGGCAGTAACAAAAGTCATGCTGTCAGTTGTCATCTCTGTTTCAGAACTTGCAAGTGTGCGGTTGCACGTAGAATTTTATTTAAATATTTTTCCCAAATCTTTTTCCTGTGAAGTAGTCTTTCTATTATGGGAGAAGGCATGCCATCCACGTGGGTCCATTTGTAGATTGTTATAGTGATTTTCTTCAAGTTTGTCTTCTGCTGGAATTTTTAGTATTGCCTTATTTAAAGTAAAAAATTTAAATTAAGAATATAAAGGGCAGCTCCTAGAGACATTTCACAGGGAATGCGTTGTGATATTTTTCCTGATGCACAGTCTATAATAATTCTTCCCTATGCATATGTTGTTTGCATTATCCAGAAATGAAGCAAAACTGTGGATCTGAGTACCTTTGGAAAGTATATTTGGATCATAAAGTTTATGCTAGCAGCATTGAGTGCTCCACTGTTGCATGCTCTTAAGTATGAATTCTCTGTTCAGAATGTTGTCCGCAGATGTATTCTTCCTTTGTTAGCTCCACTGGTATTGTGCCTGCACATCTAACTCGTAACAAAAATATTTTGCAAGCTGAGCATCAGTTAATCAACACGACATTAATCATTTACTAGTACTCTTGTTTGCAGACAAAACTGATAGCTACATGACGATGTGGTAGGGGTCTTGGAAAAGCCAGTTGTGGAAAGGTTATCATCTTATAGAACTGCCTAAATAATTAAAAGTATCTGCTTCTAGTTTAAATCATTCCTATTTACTTTCTTTGCCTTCTTTTTGCTTCTTATTCATGCAAATAAATACCAGTAGTTCCAGTCTTTCAAAATTGTCTCTAGGTTATGATTTCCCATGTTTTATGGGTTTGGGGTGAGGAGGGATCCTCCTCTGGTTCCTGATTGAGGAAACCTGGATTTCTTCTTCAGATACTTGAAGAAATGTTGCTCAAACAGGTTAAACTGTCGGTGGGCTTGAATTCTGGAGAGGGAGACTGAGGAGGGCAAAACCTTATTATCCTCAATGTACCTTTTGTGCTAAAATAATTTGGTTCCCTAATGCTTAGCCTTTTGACGTATGGGAGGAAGAACAAACCATGCATTGTAACTTCAGATGTTCAGTCTGTTCTGACAGCAATTGTAAAATAATAGCTAGATCCAAAGGAATAAAACACTCTTCTGTGCAGTGTGCTTTTTAAAGAACCACAAAATTGTGGTTCTTTAGGTGATCTCTGAAGAAAGAAGCTCTGGGAACCTGATAATTTCTAAGCAGTTTGTGAGCAGAAGCTTCTTCAGTTCTTGGTCAGTTATTTACTTAGTGAACCTACATTTTTTTCTTTTAACACTCAAACTCTGCTGGAGAGACCTTCTGTTAGAAAAAAGGAAAGCTCTTGCAACCCCAAACTAAACTTAAATAGCACATACACATGTTCACATTTTTGGCTTACTGCATTTGTTGCTGCAATGATTCTTTCCTTCTGCTTGATTCTTGCCCGCATTGTGTGTGGGCCAGGATCTGCTACTGCTTGCAGCTGTGTACCAACGTGAGTGCTAAAATTTGTTGCCTTGTGCAGTGGTATCTACCAGTTAGCTCTTGGCTGCGCAGTCCACTGAGTATAGCTGACTTTGAATGGTGGAAGTCGGAAGGGTAAGGATCTCCTTCCTATTTGTGTGTAACCAATTTTAAAAACCTTCCATTTTGAGCTGAACTTCGTTATTGGTGTTGCAAGTTGATTACAAACTGAGCTAATAGTTTGATTTTTGTAATAGGATTTGGTAAACAAGTAGCTTGTGCCCTGGAGAAGGATATTCTCCTGGATTTTTGAGACTTTTTTTCTTTATCTCATCTGAGGAAACTACCAATTGTACCAGTTTTTGAGATTAAAAAGGAGAGCACTGGGTCCTGGAGGACCATGAAGAAGGGATCTTGATAGCTGGAATCTGAGTAAGATATGAATGAGACAGAGCCTAACTATGGGTTACCTTAATGTTACCTCTCTCTCTTTTTCTTTTCTCTTCCTACCCCACTCGCCCCGCCCCCCCCCCGACATCAAAGAATGAGGTGCATAAAAGCAGCAATAAGATGATTTTGTTGTCCAGAATGCGAGCACGCACATAATAGTGAAAGTGCTTGGTGGGTAGTACCTTCTTTAAAAACAAAATAATTTCACTTAATTGTTTGTCCAGGTAAAGCCTTTCCTAAGGTACGAGAAGAGAATCTAAATTAAGGACCATATGTAAACAAAGCTTTTTTTTTATTTAAAACTTCATTGTCAAACCTAATGAAACAATTTTTTGTTCTATTTATTGCTATTCTGTGGGTTCTAATTTCATCTGTCTTGGAGCTTAAACAGCTGATAGTACTGTAACTGTTGTGCAACAGATGCTTAGGGAAGGAGTGGATGTGTGACATAACTTTGGTTGAGTTGTATGAGTACAGAAGTGCTTTGAGTTTGCAGCAGGACTAATCAAAGCAATGAAAAAAGGAGTCTGTGTTACTGGGTTAGCTGTACTGCTGATGCAGGCACCGTATGACTTGATTCCTTTCAGGAAGGAGCCTTATATCAACATAAGCAGTTATGGATTTTTGCTTTTAGTGTTGTTTACTGGAAACTGTTTGAGAACTAGATTGCTGTATTCTGATTTTGAGCATAAGTTTACATTTTATTTGTACTCCTGGTTTGTCCTCCTCATATTTAAATGTGGCAAGTGTATCCTTGTGTGCATTTCAGTTTCTTAGCATAGGCAAGCTGAGGTCTCCTGGTTTGCACTTCTGCAGTGGAGTCTTCAGAGAACCTGGAAGCCCTTCTCTGCATGTATTTTGTTCAAAAATCTGTTGGAAGCCAGGTGACCAGACCTGCATAGAGTACGGCATCAATGTCTCTTCTGAAATGTTTTGGAGGTAGTATTTATCCATAACTAATGCCAATGTGTTGATCCTGCGTGACTACTTGATGCTTACAGCATTGGTGGCAGCCATTTCCAACTGATGTGCTGAAATTCATAGCAGAAATTTTACAGTGATCCACCCAAATGATCCTTTAATGATTGACTTACATTTTTCATTCTTCTGTCCATCAGATAGTTTTATTTGTCCTGTATTTACAAATATTTTATTGTTTTAATATTTGTGCTGGTGTTGCATGTTTAATAACTGTTAGTAATCTCTTCCTACTCTGATATATGTTCTGTTCGTCATGTTTCTACCTCGTGCATGTTGTCTTCTAGTGGCACTTATCTCCGTCTTCCTTAGTGGCAGCTTATCAAGTGCTTTGCCAAGATCCATGTATCTTACTGGAGGTTTTGTAGTATGTGAAATTTTAGGTCTCGGATTTGATTATCTTCAGTGATAAATTTCCTGCAAGAGAGTGGGGTTATATGAAATTGCTTGAGCTTTTATTTCATCTGTATTGTGGAAGTTTCTATTTTTGTCAGTTTTGCTATCTTGTATTACCTCTTGATATCATGCTTACTGAAAACTGAATTAAAGCATCTGTTTAGCTTTCATTTTTCTTTTTTAATGCTGTGTACATACTATCTTTATTCTTACAGTGCAGTAACCTAATTGAGTGTGGTTTTTTTTGCTTTGATGGGTTGAATGTAAAACTGAATAATACAGTTTGGAAGGTGCGATTGGGTTTGACTTGACAAAATCTTCTTTCATATTTGGATGAACATTCTTTGTCCTGTCACCTGCCCCTTGCTGACTTTGTGCTCTAATTGTGGGGCTTTTGTGTGTGGTGGCCTTTGTTTTGGTGTGGGGGTGTGTGTTTTATGTATTCTTTTAATATGTTTTGTTTCATAGTGTTTTGGGTTTTGGCAGTTATCTCTGCTTTTGCCTGTCAGACAATAAGCTTTCTTCCCATCTTTAGACACATTTCTAGCTTTAACTGTCTGTACATAGCTCCTGTGGACTTTGGGAGGTTCTAATGGGAAGTAATTAATAAAGAACAGTGGCTTCTGGGGCAAGAGAAGGTGGCCATGCATTTTTCTTTAAGTCAGGAGCATTAAAAGCCTGGTGGTCTGCTTGGACTATCTTGGATTTTTTTTTTTTTCACACTGCAGTACCCGTAATGACTCTTGTTATTGCAGTGCAGCCTTGTGCTGCTTCCCACATCTCTCTTGTTGCAGAACGGACAACATACAGCCCAGCAAATGAGAGGTTTTTCTTTAGTATTGAGTAGTATGTGCCTTTGCTAACAGAGTCCTTACGTACACAGGTCTTCTAGGCGTATTGAGCTGCATGTGCACCAAACTGCAGGGATGAACTGTGAGTGTGATTAGCCCTTGTCCTGATGGCAGGTGGCAAGAATACTTGTATATGGTGGTGGATGTACTGCTGGCGTGCCAGGGCACTTTACCTTCCTTACTTAACATTCCTTGGCGCCTGCCTACCCCTGAGGCACCTTGAACCACTTCTAAACAGTTACCTTGGGTGTGTGGCAACTTGCACACAGCCAGGGTCATGCATGCAGGACTGTATGCCAGAATGTCCAGACCTTCCACCTGCCAGCTCGATACAGACCAGCGAGAGGTGTGCTCTGTGTATGAGGGATCCATGCTCAGGGTTGGGTCAGCAGAATTTCCTGTACTCCTACTTGCTCAAGGTGCAACATGTTACCTAAGTAAGTCTCTCAACATCTATATAGTGATCTTATGGGAGGTATAATCCACATTCTATTCATCTATAAAAAACCCCAAAACAATCAGACTTAAAAGGTATTTCGTAACTGCATGCCTTATAAAGATTAAGGAAAAAGTACCTGGAGAATGCATTAAAGTGGCAGCATCTTAACATTGCCGTATTTTTAGTATTGTTTGATTTATTTTGGCTGTATTGTTGTGACTTTCTAGCAGAGAGATTTTATCTCAAACTGCTGAGGGGGGGAAGCACACAGGAACCCAGCACCCAAAACCACAAGTATTTCTGGGTGTGCATCATGTAAGGTAGGAATTACTGTATGCAAAATGAGTAATTGTAATAGAGGCTCTTTCTTGTAGCCCTGTATGGTAGGGATCTACAGATTAATTGGCCCATTTTGTATTTAACAAGTTCTAATCAAAAGGGCAGTGAGGCGTCCAAGATACTGAAGTGGTTCCACAAAGTACTTCCAGACGGAAGGATCCGACTTGGTGCATATTAGGTGAATGTGACAGTTGCTTGAAGAACTTGAATTCCTGTTCCATTGAAGTTTCTACCTTGTGTTCAGTGGTTGAAACCAATGTTGATTTAGAAAGTGCCAAGCAGTGTTGGGAAAAATACACTTCTAACTAAGAATTAATGGGCTAATCAGATCCAGAATTAGAATTCAGTCAGTGGCTCCAGGATTTCACTGAGGCGTGTTGAAGTCCTGGTATGGAATAGTTGTATCTAGCTAGGCTGTACTATGTGTGGAAGAGTGAAGATTCAGTGAAGCCCAATACACTTCTGTCCCTCTTTTAGAAAGAAATCGCTTTTTCTGTACTGTTTGTCAGAATACCAGTGAGAGTTTCCACAAGATCGGGAGCTCCTGTTGATTGTGTCTGGAACCAGTTTTTTGATTCTTACTGTTCTTTGGTTCCCAAAGTCTTTGCGTTTGTAGTTGATCAAACCACTTCTGTTTTCTTCATGGGGATCTGTGATCAAGACAAATGACGCTGTACTGACATTATGAATAAGAACAAAGAGGATATTGATCATCATGACTCTTGAGCTATTCATAAAATTGCACTGTGGTTATGTTTCCTTAAAGCTTTTGTACTGTTCTGAACAGGAAGTTTTTAATGTAATTTTAGGGTTGTTTTTTAAAATACTGTTTGTACAGTATATTTTGGGGATAGTGTTTGACTCAAGCCGAGACAAGAATATCCCTGGATTCTGCTGTGGATGGGAGTCAGGCTTAGGTGTCCTGTTAGGCACCTGTCAGAGTCCAATACTCTCTGACCAGGTTCTTTTAGATATTCCACACGTGGAGGGTGTAATGTTTAATATTAAATTTACTATTTGAAGATAGTTGGTGTTACAGCGGATTTCTGATGTAGCAGAGTGATACAAAATATACTGCAATCACAATACAAATGCATGTTAAACTTAGCAAAATACAGCAATTGCAATATGCAGTTCAAACACAATACCGTTGTGGTCCCCATTACTGGTCTCTGGAATATGTTCACTGTCCTGATATTGGGCGCCCCCAGTCACCAGGAAGGAATATGTGGGTTGAAGCCAGCTCAAACCTGTTACTCTCTGAAATTCCTTTGTTTAGTTACTTAGTTTTTGTGCTCTGTTGGGTTGAGCCATGTATTCACTCCCCCGTGCCCGTCTAGCTAACTCAGGGAGACATTCACTTTTTTTTAAATGAACTCAGGGAGAAACATTCACGCCACTAGTTGATTTACTCAACTATAATGTAGTCAGTTGATCTGCTCAACTGACATAGCTGTTTATCCAAAACAAAGGCCATCCTCTGGTCCCCTTTGTGCTGAGATAAAGTCAGCTTCTCTTCAACAGCTGTGGTCAGTCACACCCTGCATTATTCCCAGAGCTTCATGGGCACGGTGCCCTTGCTCATCTTCACCGAGCTGCCTTCCATTTGGGGTGGTTTTAGGTCAGTCAGTGTAATGGAGTGATCATCAAATGTAGTCTTGGGTGAATTTGCAGAAAAACTTGGACTAATTGAAGAGAGCAGACTGTGCTTAGTTGTGCTGGTTTGTGCTGGGATAGAGTTAATTTTCCTCGTGGTAGCTGGTATGGGGCTGTGTTTTGGATTTGTGCTGAAACCAGTGTTGATAATGCAGAGATGTGTTCATTACTGCTGAGCAGGGCTTACCCAGAGCCAAGGCCTTTTCTGCCTCCCACCTCACCCCACCAGTGAGGAGGCTGGGGGTGCACAGGGAGTTGGGAGGGGACACAGCCAGGATAAGTGGCCCAAGGGATATTCCACACCGTATGGCGTCATACCCGGCATATAAAGCTGGGGGAAGAAGAAGGAAGGGGGAGACGCTGGGAGCGATGGCGTTTGTCTTCCCCAGTAACTGTTAACAGATGATGGAGCTCTGCTTCCCTGGCGATGGCTGAACATCTGCCTGCCCATGGGAAGTGGGGAATGAATTCCTTGTTTTGCTTTGCTTGCATGTGTGGCTTTCGCTCTACCTATTAAACTGTCTTTCTCTCAACCCACGAGTTTTCTCGCTTTGATTCTTCTGATTCTCTCCCCCATGCCACTGGGCAGGGGAGTGAGCGAGCAGCTGTGTGGGGCTTAATTGCTGGCTGGGGTTCAACCATGAGATTAGTCTAGACATTTTCATTCTTTGGGTATGATGGATGTTTTTTACCAGTATTTTTAGTTTGCTTTTTACTGAACAGTATGTATAGCATGAAGAGGTAGGAAGATACCACATAGTGTGTCCAGGCTTCAAGTTGGCATAAATGCACGCTGAAGTATTTTATGTGTTGTGTAAAAGACTTTCAGTTCCACATTCAATGCATTTCTGAACACAAAGACATTTATTAAATTGAAGAGGAGAAACAGACTGGAAGTTCAAATTACTCAATGTAATTCAGTTTTTGTAATTGGATATACAGGGTATGCAGTGAAAACTGTGACTCACTCTTGCAGTGTGGTGACAGTCATTTCACATATCCAGCTGTGTTGCTCTGAACAGCTCTGCTGTTGATCACTTTCTGGTATTACTGTTTCGTACTTATTTTGGTGTTGAGCAGAAGGGTAGTATAGCAAGCAAATTTTTCCGATATTAGGATTTTTTCAGTATTTGTCTTAAATGATGCACTGGCCAAAATTGTTGCTGTGACTTTTCGTTGTTAATGGAGTAGTGATGTTCTTCTGTCTAATGCAGCTTTCAAAAGTACATTTTAAATGTTGCAAGTTCTGGAACTTTGAAGTTGATAAATGCTAGTTAATAGCAGTTCAGTACTAATTCTGTCCCTTACTGTATCCCCACAAAGTGGGAAAAAGTATGAATGTATTCAAACATACTATTGTAATGCAGCAATGGGCACAAAATTAACATTGTTTGGATAGCTTGGTTATGATACAGCCTGACTGGCAGATGTTATATTTTGTAATCTTGGTTTCGTTTGCATGCAGGGTTTTTCTAAGTGATTTTCTACTTTAAAGTAAATAAATCAATCCACTTTTCATGTGCCTCATAAGTCTCTTCTCCACATGGTGACCAATTTCAACCATACTTGACTAAGGGACAGAGTTCTCAAAATTCTCATCCCAGTCAGTAACCGCGTAGAATGGGTGAACCCGGATCAGCATGTACTGCCAGTGTTACCCTCCAGGTACAGTCCTCTAAGGTGGAAAGTCTGTCCCATAGTTGCGAGGCTCACTGATCCCATTTAGCCTGCTGTTAGGTGAATGAGTATGTGCTGTCTTCAGGCAGCACAGGAGTAAGTGCCTCTCTGTTTGGCATTCAGAATGGGTGGGCAGATGCAAACAAAACTCATAATAGCGTAGGAAACAGGTAGCAAAGTGGAGGTGTTATGTTAAGGGACAGAGGGTAAAGGCTTGAGATAGTGTATTAGGAAATGGGGAGAGGGGAGTTGCTAGGGCCTGTCTGGGTGCTTATGGGCTAGGTGAGAGACTAATCCTGGACTTCAGCCCTGTTGCTTATACAGGAGTTAGTTGTTTATCTGAGGCTGCCTAGCCAACTCCACATGCTTCCATGATATGCATAATTTCTTTTAAATATCACCATCCAAATCCCTTCAGAAAAAAACCCCACAAACTCAAACTTCAGTTTTTACTTTCCTTGGTCGTCAGAAACAATTCTCCTCCAATTCTCCCCCTTGTTTCACCCTGTTAGTATGAGGAAGAGGAACAACTGAAATATGTATGAGACAAGGGTCAAATATATAACCTTTAGTTCAAGATTGGCTTTGTATGATACAATTATGGGCCAGATAGTATGATGACATTGTGCAAAGTGTCAATTTTCCTTATAATTACAGTGGTTTAAAAAAATACAAGTTTTTAAAGGGTAGTTTTTTTCAGCAGCAAAGATGATTAATTGGGACAGATGTACTATTTTGAACATGTGGAGGGCCTGAAACTGGTTTTGGAGATGTGATACCTCTGTCCTCTACTGTCACTACATCAATGAAAATTATGACACATCAGTCTTATTTCCTTGCTGTTCAGTTCAGTAAATGAAAAGGCTATATGAAAGAGGCATTGGGGAGCTGAGCGTTTGGAAATATTCTGCATGAGACTGGCTGAAAGGTAGTTGAGATAGGAGAGGATCGGACAGCAGTGACACTTGCAAGCCAAAGATGAGGTATTTTTTTTCCCCTTTGTATGGTCTGTTAGTATAATACCAGCTAAAATGATGGTGCAGTTGAGTGTATTTTTAGTGGAGGAAACACAATGTTAATTATAGCACATGGGCTGGGAGTATAATGTTAAAGTGAAATGTAGCATCGTCTGTTCTGTGAATGAGACAGTCCCATCAGTTTTTTAAAAAAACTAAACAAGAAAGGGTAGAATGTGGATGGCTGTTCTGAACTGCAGAAGTACAGCTCAGCATAGTTCAGGTGGGGACTATTAATACCTTGAAATACCTAGAAGCTGTAGTGTTTGACTGAAATTCGCAATGTGGCTCTCATTCAGTTACCCTCCTTTCTGTATTGCATTCCTACAATGACACTTTAAAGTTACTGCTTTTTTTGAGAGTACTTTATTATTTAAATATTGCAGTGTCTTGCCTTCCAGACTTGCTTGTCTGACATACCTGGTTTAGGTCCCTTGGAAATAGAACTTTTGGGATTGCTTTATTTTGTTTATTTCGTAATGTAGAAGTCTTAAGTATGAAATGCTGTAATGCTACTATTTTGTCATGTGGTATTACTCAGTTCCTTACCTTCTCCGTTTATTTGCAGACTGTGTAATAGTTCTGACTTAAGCTACAAACATAAAGTGAATTTCAGAAATAATAGCAACTTCGGAAACAGTCACACTTGTTACAAACCTAGACCTATGAAAACTGATTTATAGTTGTTTTCACACTAGGGGGCACTAACATCTCATGACATTTAAGCCCAAACCAGTTTTTACTCTTTCTGTAACGCTTAAGTGTTGGGTAGTCTTACTGTTTTTGTGGTGGGTGCCGAAGGTTTCCATTTCTTTGCAGACTTTTCCCTGTAGGAATAAACAGTAATAGTATTCTTGCAAGCATGCAGTAAAAGTTAGTGTGTGGAGTTTTTCTTTGTGTGGTTTGTTGTTGAGTGTTTGTTTTTTTACTGAACAATAATTAGGGTAGTTTGTGGAGAAAGGTGTAAATTCTACCTGCACCCTTAAATTGCTTTTAATGTGGTAATTTTCATTTGAAGGTGGTAAATGGGCATATAGCATAGGAAATTATTGGGTAACTTCTTATAAGAAGTTGTCTAATAGAGTTAACATCTGGAGTATGCTTTTTGAAGTTGGTAATCAAAGGAAAAGAATGATACGTGAACTGATGTTGCAGGCCTAACTTTAAGTTAGGGTTAATGCATACATTTACATATTGATACCTGGTATATAGAAAATAGTAGGGAAAAGAATATGAAAGTCTATACTGCCAGTAAGCAATGGATCGCAATGGAACCTTCAGTTGTTCATGTCATTTTTAAGTAGGTAATTTTAGAATATGTGTTCGGACTTAAAGTTTGGACCTCAGAGTGATGTAGCCATTTTGGAAGTATTTTTTGTTACGTATTTTGGATACTGAATATTGTTTAAAACACATGAGTAATATGGTTTCTGATTACTTTTTGCTCTTTGTAGGAATGGTTATTCAGTTGCCGTGGAGATGATCCTGCTGCTGTAAATGTAGGGCTGAAGATTAATGGTGTGGGCAGTATGGACCTAATGAACGGACAGTCAAGCAGTGTTAGTATTGCAGCTACTGCTTCAGAGGTAAGGATTACAAAACTCAATTATTGGATACTTAAGACCATAAGTTCTTGATTTTTCTTTTTTTTTTTTAAATGCACCAAAATGTAAGTTGGTTTTTTTTTTTTTTCCCAGATCTCGTTCAGCACATTCTTGTTTTTGTGTGTTGGTTTCATATGCCTCAGTTTAGATGTTAGTAACTTAAAGTTCTGACCTTGAAATACCAAAATAAAGCATGAGCTAGCATTTAGAGCCTTGCCATAGCCAAAACTGCCTTTGTTTGTGTTGTCTTCCATCACATCTAAACAAAGAAGCTTTTCTTTCTATGTTTGAACAGTAATAGATACTCTTAGTGCAATAAGCTGGGCTAGCAAGGCCTGTCAGAAATATTCTCTTCTTTGACAGGTACTTGTGTGTGTGTGTGGAGGCACAGTCTGACACAGCACGGCAATAAGGTTGTTCCCTCTGTCTCTTGGAGTAGATTCAGGCATTGATATGGGTCCCCTCCTACCCACCAAAGTTTCCGCCCTCTAGAAGTGAACAGCTCATGAGTTAAGGGCTTGTCTATCAGCCAAGCAATGGAGACTGGCCTCCTGTGCTGATGCCTCTTATTTTAAAGTTAATACAGTTTTCCATTTGTCATCTACTTGCTAAGGAAAAGCAGGGGCGGGGTGAGGTTAGTACCAGAACTTTTTGAGTTCTTTTTGCTAGGATCACATGAGGAGCTGTGGAGAGTTGTGACTGATTCCTAAGTTCTTAGCAATGTTGGCGGGTTTGCAAGACCTGGTTGGTTTTGTTTTGTGGTTGGTGTGTTTTGTTTGGTTTTTTTTCCCCTCAAAACTCTTGCAAATCACTCTTCAAGATTTTGTTAGGTTTTTTGTGGTGTTTTTTCTCTTGCAAATCACTCTTCAAGATTTTGTTGGGTTTTTTGTGGTTTTTTTGTTGTTGTTTTGTTTTGTTTCTGCCTTGTGGTAATGGGATGAAAGGAACTCAAAATTTGCCTTCAGTATATACTTGAGTGATCCTTCTGGGTGCATTGTTTGACTGTCTTCTTTAGGGTGACTGAGTATATGCTTTGGTTTGTACAGACACACAATACTAACCTAAGCTTTCTGCTCAGGGGAGACAGTTACTTTGTGGCTGATGCTTATTATTTCTATTGCTTTTGTCATAGTGTGAATTTTTTTTTATCATAGTGATAAAACTTCAGTTTGTCTTTCTGCCCCCCACCCCTTCAGTCGTCTTTCAAACAAAAAAGTAAATGAAGAGTAATTCAAGAACACTACAAAGTCAGTAGTGATGAGAGCCACAAAGTCCTGAAAACAGTTGCTTCCTTGAATGAATCTTTGGACCTTACCAAAGTTGTTTATTTTATTTATGTATTTACACCTGTGTTTTGATAGCAGAGCTGCATGTGTGCTATGCACTTGCATATGCATGTGGAAATGGAAAGTACCACAAACAAGGTGAAAGGAAAATTGGGAGTGTTGTGTTATCAAATCGTGTTACCGAAAGAAATCAAATAATCTCCGGCACAATTTCAGAAGTATTGTCAAGATTTAAACAAGAAAGCTGATGTCAATCTCCAAGACTGTTGTTTGTTTTTATACAGATTCTTGTACTTCTCTTGTCATTGTAATATGAATCGTTGATTGACCATTTGTTGGCATGCAACAGAAAAATTTTCTTGGAGGAAAACTCTTTTTGCTCAACCAGATAGTTTTGAATGTTTACATGATGTCTGATAAAATTGAGTAAAATATATTTTGGCAAAGTTAAATGAGTCTACTTTCAGCAAGTGGTGTGTGTTTTTTTTTTGTATCTTGACAAACCGGGAGGAGGGAGGACTTGTAAC
This sequence comes from Cariama cristata, assembly GCF_000690535.1. Taxonomy (NCBI): domain Eukaryota; kingdom Metazoa; phylum Chordata; class Aves; order Cariamiformes; family Cariamidae; genus Cariama; species Cariama cristata. Next base: position 113,533 of record NW_009630615.1, on the reverse strand, counting down.
TGAAATGTTTCTGTAAGTATGTTGGTTACTGAAAATACCTATCTGGTTTAGAGTTTCTGGTGGTGCTTTCAAAGTCAAGTTTTTCAGAGAGATGGAACTGTTAGAAGAACCTAACTAAAACCAGACACGATTATTAAATGAGTATGTATTTTCTTTATATGTACTTATAACAAAAGTGCTTAAAAAGTGGACAAGAGTTTCTTTCAGCTGACCGAATTCTCAAGTTCAAATGTTCTTGTTTCTGAGAGTGTGAAGCCAAAGTCAAAATATATAGTGTAGCGCTAAAATACTGCCTGATGAGGTTTTCAGGAGAAGACATTAGCACAGTAGAACTATTTACCAGCATCAGTGATGGTGTGCTGTCTTCCCTCCTGTCTTGGCGTTGGCAGGCATGATGCAGGTGTTACTGAAGGTACAGCGTAACAGCGCTGAAATTTGGCTTCTGCCAGAAGTTATGTGGCAAAGTGCTCATTCTTGTGCATGTTGTGTATATGACCCATATCCATAGTCTTGAAAACTTTCAACGTTAGCAGTAAAACTACACAGACTGCCAGAAAGTGCCTTCGTTATGTGGGCCAAAGTCTAATCTTTTCAGCTTTCTAGGGGGTATCCCCCTGTGGTGGTGGCTAGGATAGAGTGCTTAAGGATACATCAGTGACCAACACAAGACTAGGCAGCTCTTGGTTTGTGCTCAGTGTGTTTTGCCGCAGCTAAGCTGGAGCTCCCAGCGATGTTGAGAATAAGCTTTGTGCACCACTACTAGTTTTCTTTTTCTCGAATCCCAAGCTAAGCGTTGGCAAAACTGTTGGTTTACTCCATTAGCGCTTACGCCAAGGCTATGCTATTGCTGAAGCGTGCAGGTGCAATACTGTACTTCAGGTGAGCCTATTGTTTGCTGAAGAAGCAGTGTTAAATTTGGTACAGTTACTGACTGTAGTAACTGTCATCCATTATGATGGTTTTGTCCACATGTCTTGTCTTTTTTCTTACTTTTTAGTCGAGAGTTTGCTTTATGCCAGGTTTCTGAAAGTGAGAAGAAACTGAAAAGCAAGAAACATGCATAGCCTTTCAGGTCTTCAGGGGCGAGTGTGATTGCATGCTGTATGCATATTTCTGAAATAAGTATGCCTGGGGTTCAGATGTGAGGTGTACATCTGGATGTGACATCTCAGTCTCTCTGCGAAAGAAACCTTCTTTCTTATAATGACTGAACAAAATCTAGGTTTGCATCTATATGCTAGAGGAAGTGATTACTCATCACACAGATGTGGTGTTTTCATACGTTTCATGTGAAAACAATACATGAAACCAATATGAAGTGTTGATTTCATACAAAGTGTTAGTTTTTGGAACCATATTTGTATTTTGCAGGGAAGCTAAATCTTTATGTAGTAGATAAAGTTTCATAGAATAATATTGTAGGATCTGGTATTTTTTCAAATGTGAATTACTAGCATTTTTAAAAAAACCCTAGAATTGTTTATATTAAGTGACTTAGTATACAGGAACATATATGTAGCTCACAGTGTAATTTTCTAAGTTTTAATGCTTCTAAGAGGAAGAGATTGATACTGTTGTTTGATGTTAGCTATTCCTTTGAGGCAGACCTTGTCTTTTTCCTCACCGTAGTGGTATTTTTTCTGTTTGAAATTCAGTGTAACTGTATTGTTGTTGTTATTATCAACTTTCCTGTCAACAAAATTGGAATTTAATTGTGCGCTGAAATGTAACTATTGTGTTTTGAGGAACACTTTTAAAATCCGTTGAAATCAGTTTGAGGGTCTATGATCTTAGTGGCCTTTGTCAGGAGAAAGTATGTCCTGTGACTGAGTTTTAATTGATAATTTACCCAATAGAAAAATTCTGTAAGCAGTGACATTTGAACAGAAATTTTGCTTTTGGGAGCATAAAATCAAAAAAGAAGAGGAGAGAACCAAAATATCATCAGTGTTTTTGTTTATTTCTGCAGAAGAGTAGCAGCTCTGAGTCCTTGAGTGACAAAGGTTCAGCTGAACTGAAGAAGAGCTTTGATGCAGTGGTATTTGATGTTCTGAAGGTTACACCAGAAGAATATGCGGTAAGCGGTTTAAGTAAACTTTATTCCTTTGTGTGTGAAGCTGGCAGCTTTTCCTCTGCTTCTCCATTTCTGTATGTTTTTTTGCCTAATTTCTGTCATCCATGTGGTTCAAAAATGGATCCTGAACTGTAGTTCTTCATTGTCTATGTTTTCTTTAATGTTAAGTGATCTTTTTGGGCTATGCCGTCCAGGCGTTTTTCACACTTTTATATCTAACATAGACCAAAGATTCTTAAATCTATATGATACAGCTTAAGTCTGACATACATATTTTGGTTGCAAGAATATACTTGATCTGGACTTGTTCTTTCTGGAGGTGTGTTAATTTTTAGTTTTTAACTCTTAATTCTTACATCTAGGGAGTGTTTTATTTTTTCGGGCGCAATGGTACAGAATAATGAGTTTGATATCCTGCAGAATCAAGAACAAATGAGTAAAAACATTTAACCAAAACATTGGGTGATTTTTTTAAGTTTTACTTTTTTTGTTACCTTACTTGTAGCGGTTAAGATGACAGATGGTATCTCTAAGTGACTCAAGTATGTTACTAGAAAGATTGCTAACAAGCTATTGCTCTTACTGCATTTGTAATTCCAGTGATGAGATTCACGATGAGTTGTCCTGGGGAGTGTATCGATATGAGTATGTATCTCAAAATATTCCCATGAAGTTTGTTCTGTTTTTTAATTGTTAATAACTATTTCAGTTAATAGTTAATGGCTAAATTGATTTTAATGAGCACACTGAAAATTTAAAGCATCTGGATTATGAAGTGGTACTTACACATTAAATTCTTCTTGGATAGTTAATGGGATTTATTCCTGACTGAGATTCAAGTCATGTGGTTCGGGCCTCTTCCTTGCTCCGTTCTCAAGATCAGCTGGACAATGAATCACCTGCTTTTCATGGGAAGATGTTTTTGGAGTTGGCTGTCTTTCAGTTTTATCTTATGATTTCTATATGCACAGAAAATCTAAGTACTTAGGGAATTTGAGGCTAGGGGCATGAATTCAAGTGGAATTATGCTTTCAGGCCAGAATAGCTACAGGTTCCTTTGGATGGCTCTGGTATTTAGCCAGTGGTGGATACTGTTGAGCAGCAGAGTAGATCCCTTAGTCTCTGTGGAGTTGCCATCACTCACGTGGACAGCAAAATACACAAAGGTGCTTTGTCTTGTATCACATTTCATAATCTTTTTGCTCTACTGTTCTCTACTGTTAGTCCTCATCTCTCATGTGCAGAAACCTTTTACTTTCCTGGGTGTTCTAAATGTTGGTGACTTAGTAAGTCTTGGTTAGATAGTGTATTTACAATTTTCATATTATGCCTCAAACTGGATAGAGTTCCACTCACAAACAAGAATATTTTAATTAAACATTTCACATTACAATTATGAACCTGTGGTGGTATTTTTGGTTCATACTACCTGGTATAATTTTGCTGTTTTCTCAGTTCTGCAAAAGAAAACGTCTTTACTCTCAGCCTTCTCCTTTTTAAAGTATCTAGTTCTTCATATCAGGTTTCATTTACTGTAAATGGAACTGAAATGTCTTATAGATAGAATTCTGAACAGTTGAACAAAATTGCCAGTAGTCAATGTTCAGCCCATTGGCAAGATTATAATTAATTTCATTTCTTTTTCAATGTTTCTGTACACAGCTGCACTTCTTCATTTTCTCCAGGCAAGTTTATCTGCTTTTCCAGTAGGATATGCTTGCTTGAATGCTGTTTTTTTCTGATCATTCTTGCTGAAGGTTGTAGAAATAAGTAAATTTGCCAAAAATTTAGGTACCTTGGAGGAAAATTACCTTTGACTCTTAACACTTGTTTTTATTTTATTGGCCATTTCTTTATTCTTCCTGGGTTTAGTCCTACCATAACAGAGAAGTGTAAAATCTTCACCTGGATTTCAGTGTTGATGTGAAGGCTACCAGAGTGATGCGGTGTGGCCAAGCTCTTGAGGATACCAGCACTGATTAGAATGCGAAACTGTTAGTGAGGTTTTCATTATAATAGTGAGTGTGTACCTCAGATTTGACATGGATATACTGCCGCTGGCAGTATGAGAAACTTCTAGTTTAGTGGTAGCTCTTGTAAAACGGATGCAGTGCAGGTCACTGACATCTGATTTAGTGAAGGCTGAATTCTATTACCAATTGCAGAATGAATACAGTTTTTAAGAAAAAAATTTTTTTAACTAGTAAACTAAGGAAATAATTTGTGGGCTATGTAAGTGCCTTATTCATGGAGAGAAAAGATAATGTGATAAAGGCGGTAAAACAGCAATAAAAGCAAGTTGCTGCACAAGAGCTGGTTAGACAGCTGTCTAATGGTTAGGAAACCTTGGCTTGAATGAAAAAGAATTGCAGTGCATAGGTAGCATAAAGATGAGAGTTAACTGATAAAGTCAACATCAGCATTGTGAAGTCTCATCCTCTAGCTTATATGAGATGTTTCATTTTGATCAAAATAGGTCACAGTGTACAGATGAGACAATTATAATTATGCTGGAGAAGGAGCAAAAATCTGAAAGATAATTAAGTTTGAGAGATACTGGAAATAAGATTCGTGCAAGTGGTTTCAGTACCAATATGAGACACACAGATGTCTTTTCAGTTCCCACTGTGTTAGAGACATCATTGGTGTTTCAAAACTCAATCTGTTTAGTCGGTTAGTAAGAGACAAGCTGGACTACAAAAGCTATTGCTCGTAATCCTATGTTTTCAAGAAGCTGCCTACCAAGCCGAAGAGAAGCCCAAGTGTAAATATTTTTGGTGATTTTATTTCCATATTCTTCCCTTCAGCAGTTATCTAACACTATCCTGAAAGCACAGTAGGTGTGCTGTGTCATGTAACGATCCTTTGTTCAGTCTTGTACTAGCTTTCTAGTAGAAGTACGGCAGCCCTTCAAGGGGTGTAGTTTGAACAGTAATGGAAATTATTATTGTAATATGTGTGTAATAGTCCAGTTATACTGTTGTTACCAACCGACTGTTTTAAGTTCTTTGTAAGGTTGAAGGCTGCTTTAGAAAGGGCCAAGTTACACCTGAAACAGGTGAGATCTTCAGGCGTAGCTGCTGTTGCAAATTTATAGTTTTCTTTATCCCCCCTGCAGCTTACAAAAACATTTTCCAAGGGATGTGTTGAATGCCTGCATGTTTCATAAATTTGGGGGAAAAAGAATCGCATTCAAAGAGTATGAAGTAGGACACGTTTGTTTTCTGCTAAGGATTCTACGGACAGCTTTCTAGCTGTAACTAATAAGGAGACTGTCTCATGTTTTAAATATCTGCTTTTAGGCTGATCACTGCTCACTTCTTTATTAAAACGGCTAAAAGCCACAAAACAAGTTGGTGCCAGGATTACCCACTGGTGTCTGGCCCTGCCGATGGAGCCGTTGTGTGTGTACAGGGCAGACACGGTTGCAGTGAATGCTGTCCATTTTCGTCGAAGGCAGAAGTGTGGTTTCGAGTGTACAGGGCACAATTTGTGGGGGAGGGATATGTTAATAGTGCAGTGCAGTAGAAAGTGGGGGCTGGTGAGACTGAAAGAAAAAAAGCAGAATGCTTGGGGACACGAGCTCCAAATTAAGGTGCTGGCAAACCCCTGAGGTTGAAGAAATATTTATTTTTTGCTTTACAGTAAATTTTTATTCCTTAGACTGCTACTGTTTAATTATTTGACTGTTTATTACTTTTTGACTTGCTTTTCCATTTTATGCTTCAACTTAGCCACGGTGGTGTAAATATTTGAGGTAGAATTAAGGGAAGCGCAGCTGTATAAATCCATTGCTTTTTTCTCCCACCTAGTTATCTAAGAAGGATTCTTTATTCTTTGCCTTAGTCTCTGAAAGTGCTACGAAGTAAGGTCACACTAAGATGTATGTGCATTTCTTTCTTTTTGATTCCAGTTAAACTTTGTCCAATGCATGTTGGAAAAAAGAATATTGCTTGTTTTGGAAACGATACACAAATAAAGTTTATTTTAAAATGTTTAGATGAAACAAGGAATTTTTCTCAGAGGCGTTCTTACGACAGTTAAATAGCAAGTTATCTGTATCTGAAGAAAGAGCACGAGAGTGTCTTTTGTAAAGAGGCAGGTCCCGAGAGTTCTGGAACCACATTGTGTGTGTAATAAAAGTGAAGAAATAGGTTTGGGGGCGGGGGGGGGCGTGTGTTCAACACTCATTTTTTGAACAGAACCAAAATAACTTAAACTGGCCCAAGGCTTCTCCCAGGAGAACCTCCTCTCTCATGCGGGACTCTGGCAGATTCACAGCCCCCTCTGCGTGTTCCTGCGCAGCTACTGCTGTGAGTTGTGCTACACGGTTCCTGGCCGTAATGTTGGTTTTGGCCTCTCCTGAGGCCGGTTTTTTGGTGGATTAGGGAGTTTGAGGCAAGTCTGTCTGCTGCATCTGAGAGCAGTTTGAATAAAGTGAAGTACCGGGCCCTGGGAATTTTTGACGAAAAAGGACTTCTGCTTGTACGTGGTCCTGTTAGCTTTATTTTACAGAAGAATGTTAAAGAATAAGTATGTTCCCAATGAGAGCAAGAAGCAGCAACTTTATTATAGTGTGTGGAGGAACTATTAATGATAAAAGTTTTGGAGCGGACTTTCTGAGAAAACAAGTAGAGTTTCAACACAGGAACTTTAATCCCCCAGTGTTCATTTTGGAAAGCAGAATTATTCTCCTACTGATGCAGTGCTTAACAGAGGCTTAGCTATTTTTTTCAGCAAGGGAAAGTATTCTGGCAACCCGGAGAGACAGTGCAAAGCCAAGTTGGAAGGCTTAAATATAATTCCTTCTAAAAATTCAGATTAAGGAACAATTTATGAAGTGCTGCTTGAACCAACATGGGTTCAAGGAAAATCGGATTATGGCAGTGTTCTTCAATAACCAAAATGTAGACATTTGATTTTTTTCATCTCGGACAGAAACTTAGTTTTTCTTTTCACAGTGAGGGTCTCTGTCCGGGAGCTCTATGGGAAGTGCACTGTCCTTGCAGTAGGTACTTGGCAGGAAAACTTGTAGTACAGCAAGTAGCCTCATAGAAGGAATTCATGATTGAGAAGGCCTAGGGACTAGAAAGATGGGCTTATAGCCCAGATCAAATGGGAACTTTCATATAGGAGTGTGGAGAGGAGCTCAATGCAGTGGTGTTAACTACAACAACAAGTTCTTAAGTTAACAGGTTTTTATGGAAGGAGGGTAATTCATATGTATTCACAGAAAAGAGAAAGAATTGATGAATTAATTTCATTGAGATGTAGTTCTTAATTGTGTGGATGTAAAATTTCTGGCCTGACAGATATCTCTGAGAGAGAGGTAAATCTCTTTACATGTATACAATTAAGTACTTCAAAATACTAGAATTATTAAAAAGTGTAACATCTCAACACCAGGAGAGCTAAAATACTTTTAAACTGGACTGTTGGTGACTGTCTCCAGGGAAGGTCTTTCTCCTGCGTGCAAAAGCTCCCATGGTTGTGCTGGGGGGGGTGGGGTAGGGAACTTTATCTTCCAACTACCATTCCAGTGTGTTAATTGCAAGATGATCATTCACTGTTTTTAAAAGATGGTTTTCTGTTGTAGGGCTCTTCAAGTGGCTGAGAATTGGGAAGTACTAGTCATACATTAAAAACATACCTCTTCGATTCATATTCTAGAGTTGTTATTTAGGATCTAGGGCAGACATAAACACAAAACTTGCATTCAGCTCTTTCATTGCCTGTGCGATGAAGTAGTGCTTTAATACAGAAATGAATTCGACATAGCACTTCTGGAAAGGCAGAAAATATCAGCTTTCCATATCTTTGTGTAATTGAATTGCTTATTTAAATTATAGTAAGTTCACAGATTCATATTGCACATGTAATTCTTTTTTTTTTTTTAATCTGTGCAGCTGACAACTCAAACCAGAGAGGTTACGGTTGGCTTGCTTCATGTAACAAATTGATGTGAACACTTAGAATTTTGGGATTGAATATTAAAACATTAAACCACATTTAGAAGAGAGAGCTGTCCAGGAATTTTTATTGGCTGGGTTAAAGAGCTGGAATGAGAAAAGATAGTGCATTGTATCTCTTTCACTGCAGAAACCAAACTAGTGGCTTTGTTTATTGGGGTTTAAATTCCCCTTGATTTGCTCATGGTAGAAGTTTGTTGTTGTTGTTGAGCAATGGCATCTACATCATAAATTATTGATGAAGTTTTGTCATTTCAAGTGCTATTAATTAGAAGCCAGCCTTTCAGTTTGCTTTGTTTTTGACTTAGCAGTGAGCAAGCACCTTTAAAAAGGTAAAGGTTCAGTTAAGTGTTAGACTACGTAAGTTAATGTTTAAAAAATTCTGTTTTGTCAAGAGGTACGCTGTCATATCTACAAGCTCAGATGGCTTCTTATCCGTCAGCTTAGGTATTCAGCTATCAGTCGCTTCCCTCTTGAATTGTGAACAATTTTTTAAGTGCTTGGAACTCTTAATGGAAATTGCAAGCTCTCTAAGAAAGGACCCTCAGTAAGGTATGTCTCTTGAACAAGTGGTAATGTGATACAGTGTTACTGAAGACTGATACTGCTTTTAGTGAAAGCAGCAAGATGTGTAAACCAAACAAGCTAAAAAAAAAAAACAGCCTAATATCAATGTGATACTAGAAGAAAGTTTCTCTTTTAAAATTTACTGAGGTTTTTTTAGTTCCCAGACTTGCTTTTTTAAAAATATTGTAATGCACTTAATAGTAATTTGAAATCTTTTTAGTAATGAATGTTTAATCTTGAACTTTGGCATTTGTGTGGTTTTTCAGTGTTAACATACCCATTTAATATCCCCATTTAAAGTACGTGCATTTATTTTGATATGTGAATACTGGTGTGAAGTTATAATAACTGTCTTTGTTTCATATATATTGGGTATTGATCCTATCTTAAAGTAATGATTTGTTTAGGAGTCACTACTGAAGCAAGTAATTGTCTAATTTAGCTAAGGCAGTTCAGGTTGATTAAGAGGACAGATTCTGGAGGGCTGGGAAGAAAGACAACATTTATTTTTAAGCATTCTCGCTTATGTGGACAATGAATTAATTTCCTAGCTCACTTTCATTGTTCTGTTGTTGTAATCTTGTTTTAGTGAGGAGGATTTGCAGTGAAATGTTAATAGCCATTGAAATGCCTGGATCTCTTGTCAAGTTGTTTTAATATACCCTATATTCAAATTGCATTGAAGTGCCCATTCTTTTGATTTCACCTTCCCCACCTTACTACAACCAATTTTCTAATGCATTTCCTTTATTGAGAAGCACAGATATACATTCAATCAGCCACATATTTACCTAGAAGAATACATTTCTGAGAAAGCTTCGTATATTTTAGCAGACAAACGGGAGGCTAGAGGTTGAGTTCTGTGACTGGTGTTTCAGGACTGGCTTCTTCACCTTGGAAATCAAAAGGAAAAGTTAACTCTTGCTGCGATGTGTGGTTGCTCTATGGTCAGGATTGGATCAGATTAAAGAAATGAATCCACGCTTTTCCTTCTGTCCCTCTGTTTTTTTTCTGGTTTTTTTTTTTTTTTTTTCTATCCCTCTGCTCTTTGCGTGTAAGAAAGTGTAATTCCTTGGTGCTTGTACCTGCACAGCCATGGATACATGGTTAGGTGATTTACAGAACTGGGATAGGTTTACTCTTTCCTAGCGAGTGGGAAGTTTAGAAATAACACACACAAGTTTGTCCTACACAGTGGTACAGACTTTCTGTGCTGTATTTAAATAAGTGCTGCCCTCATAGGGAAGGCCTTTTCTTAGGCATTCTCAATTTATCATCTTAAAAGTTTAAGTAAGATTTAGAAATAAATGTATAAACTTGTGCCTCAACTCCTTTTAGGGTAAGTGTTCTCTGAACACATCTTGATTATTAGCTTCAAGTCCATTTGAACTCTAGAAATTAGTTAGCTAGGTTTTCCCTGCCCCTTCTTAAATATCACACTTTTGAAGAAAAGTCTTGTTCCCCCTACTTGTCAGATGTCTTTCCCTGCCCCAGTAAAGACATGCCTTGCCTCTTTGTTTCCTCAAAAGACCTTATACGTAGATACCTCAAACAAGAGGGCATACTATTAAATTGTCAAGATTAAATTGTCAAGATAAAGCTGTATTTGCTTACCCAGGTGCAGTGCAACATAACCCAGAATGACATCTATAATGTGTTTAGAAGTTTCTAAAGCTCTTCTGTGCATAATGTAAAGATTCAGCTGTACACTTCACCTATAGCAAAGTGTTGTCAAGCATGTTGTGGCTTTTGGCAAGGTGGTACTCCTGTTACTGTCCAAGGGTCCATCCTAGTCCTTTTCCCAACTAACCTGCTCAGGTTAGGAAAAGGTGGGAAATGGCATGAAAAATTATCAGCATTGTCCGTGAACATGTTCAAAATCCTTCAAAAGCCAAGTTTTATTAACCACCGTTGGAGTAGTTTTTGTTGTCTGGGTGCATTTTCACAAATTTGTCTGCTTCCCTCACCAGGAATGACTTGTTGCTGTCAGTACTTTTTGTGGCAAGATAAAAATACCTCTCTTGAAAAAAGGCTTTATGTAAAGATTTCTGTATTTCTGACCTTGATGGTCTTAAAAATAATGCTGACAGACTCTTTAATTTTAGGAAAAGAAACCATTTTTTTCCTTCAAGAATAAGTCACTTTATCATAGGCCTCAGAATAAAAGAATAGAGTGGTTTCAGTTAGCAAGGTTGCTTTCAGTTTGAAAGGCATCTTTTGCTTTTGGCAAAAGTTTGTTATGTATTTTTACCGTAGTTGCTATGGGTGCTAGGGAATAGAGAAGTTATGTTGAAGGCAAAGAGTGTTTTGGCCTACCATATTCCTGAATTTCCATTCTTACTAGTTACTGCTGCCTAAAACAAACTTTGAGGGATAAGTCTGATATCTTTGATGTCATCTAAACTTTTAAGGTACAGTATAATTTGTGGTGTTGAGACAGATGGTGCAGCTAATCAGATGATTGTTAAACCACATTTAGAAATGGGAGTTCAGGGATTCATTTTTAAGTTGGCATTTAAATAGTTTATGGATATTAATGAATAGTAGGTCCAAATCATTTGCCTCGTACCACATGCGAGTGTTGATCCTGTTGGTTATCGGACCAAGAATGTCTTGTTTATGTAAAAGCTTGTACAGGATTTACTGCTACAGAGATGTTGAGACATGCACATTTGTGAGTGTATATTGTCTTCTTTGTCGTTGAGTATGTGATTCAGTTAAAATGGTCTGATTTAATCTCACTTTAGCCCAAGACTAGAAAAATCTAATACAGCTTTAAGACATCATTGTTTGGAAGAAGGAGCAGCTGACTAAAGCAGAGCCTAGGAAAGAGAATTTGTAAAAGGAAACACATAAAGGGCTTCTTACTTCTAGGATGTTGTACTGTAAAATACCAGATGATTGTGGCCGGCGTGTCAGTGACAGAAGCTGGGACTCACTTATGCGATTTTTTTACAGTCATCTTTGGTTATCATAATACCTATCTAAAAACAGATTTAGAGGTCAGGGAGGTGTGCTACAAAATGTAGATTTGGTTGTCTTTGGCAAAACGTGTCACTTCTCATTAGAGCAGGTACATCTCTTTGCACCTGCTTTCTTTCAGCTGGAGCATCCTCGTTAAAATTTTTCTGCAAGGTTGACTTCATCTGAGAAGCTGTTCTGCTATCCAACAATGACATTCAATGTCACAAACCTGTCAGCGTGTACGGCAACGTGTATGAATGGGGGAACCACTGTTTTCAAGGAAATGGGAATAAAACTGTGCAGCTGACATCTGAGGATATTGAACAAGGTCCCTGGATTCATTGGTGAAAGGATATTTGTGATATCTAACTCAGATGGCACTGGTATTTCTGGGCTACCTATGTACTCGTTGAAAAAGATGGTCTTTTTCTTTTGGATGTATAGGCAGACAGCAAAAAATAAGGCTCTGTGAATATGTTTCAAAATGCAAAACCTGGTCTTCGACTCTGAGAGTTCCCCTTTACCCTTTTCAAAGCTAAACAGACATCCCGGAATAAAAATGTACTTACTGGTTCTGACTTGCTGGAAGTGAGATGGCTGTATTTAATTTTAATTGTTGCTATGCGACTGAAAAATTACTCAGCTTAGTTATTCAAATGTGGTTTGAGTATTGATTGAAAAATTTTAGGGATGTTTCAATAAAATTGTGAAACACCTAGACTAAGATTCAGAGTTTGAAGAGAAACCACCCTTGAGCAAGTAAAGTTAGTTCTTCGTGTTCTTGGGTGGCTTCTTATATAGTGTTTCTGAGTTCAAGATCTGACTTGCATACATAAGTGCAGGATTATGCTCCTGAGAATAATTCCTCATAATCTGTTTATTTTATTAAATGTAAAGTTTGGAGCACTTTATTCTCTGGTTTTGCAGGATGGCTCTGTGGTAGGAGCCGAAACCTCTGAAACTAGCTACCAAATGAAAGTCAAATAATAAAAGGAAACTGAACAAATACAGTTCTCATGCAGCACAGCAACTTAATGAAATGCAAGGTTAATTTTGAACTTAACTTATGATTTATTTATTTATTTTCAGGGTCAGATAACGCTAATGGATGTCCCTGTATTTAAAGCAATTCAGCCAGAGGTAAGTAGGTCATTGGTCTTGTTTTCAAATTTAAATGAAAAAAAGTTATACCAGGTTATAAAATCTGGAATTGCGAAGTGTGTCAGTTCTTTTCCCAGTTCGTATAGCTCTGAAGCACATGGGTTTATAACACAAAAATATCTGGAACTAGTAATTTGTTTGGGGAATTAAGTATTGGTATTTAAATATGTTCAGCTAGTGCTAGAGTGAAGCATCTGGGTTTTAATGTTTCTGAATGATAAACATCTTGATTTGACCATTCTGATCATAATGTTTTAGGTTTCAGCTCCTCATACCTCATGCCGTACCTCATCCTGTCCTGTGTTTCTCTAACTGGTTCATATCTTTTTTGGAAAAAGAAAAATGGCTGTAACGGCATCTTGTGTTCAAGATGGGTGTGATCTGTGGGTATATTGGGATAATATATTGATGATTTGTGTTCTTTGTTGTTTGGTTTGTTTCTTTTATATAATGCCATATTCCTTTCTGATTGCAGCCTGGCTTGAACTGGTGTCTTCAGAGTCTTCACAGTGACTATAATAAATGATGAATTTGTTTATCCTTATTTCTGCACAATTACAGAATGTGGACAATGTTTTGCACTATTGAAGGTTTCTTTTTTAGTTTGTTGTCCACTGAATCAGTACTGTGGAAGTCTTTTTCAGCTCATCAGTCACCTTTAGACTGTCACAAGCTGTTTTATAGGTAGCAGGCTTTTGTCATGTCACTCTTGTGGCACACTGAAGAATATTTTGCTTCAAGTGGAGAAAAGTGCTGAATGTCTTGGTTGTGATTATTGACTTCGTCATTTGTGTACCCACAAATTTTTTGAAGGCTTCCTTTTGATATGTACTTGAAAATGTTGTCATGATTTACCTTTCATGATTTCAGCAAGCTGTTTCCCAACCTATGGGGATTTATGTGGGTTTTTTGGTTTTGGTGGGGTTTTTTGTTTTTGTTTTCCTTTGTTTGGTTTTAAATCCTTCAAAGAACCTCCCATTTGATCTCTTTGGCTTTTTTTTGTGGGCATCCTTAGAGTCTTTTTGATTGGCAGAATATGTTTATCCTGATCTTCTAATAGGATATATATATTTTTTTTAAACTCTTCTCCAAAACTTTGAAGCACTTTACCCTTTTATCTGATTCTTTTAAATATTTTTGTTATATGTGTGTTTGTGTATTTCTTTTTCTAATGTTAAGCATTAGAGCTATGTAGGACCCCCCCGCCCCCCAGTGTTGAAGTTGAATAAGCTATGGGTGCTTTTACACAGTGCCTCATCTCTAGTTACACTGAGCTTCAAAGTACTGGATATCAAAAAATTAAAACGCCAGTTTAACTAGTTAGGACCTTTCCTAATGATCTGCTGCTAAAGCAATTCCACTGCTTGAGCTTGATGGTAGTTTATTCTTTGCAGTCTGCTTCTAGCACTGCACAGGATGAGCAGTCAGCTGTGTAACAACCGCAAGCAAGCAAATTAGATATAGTGGCAGTGATCCACCTCGTAATTTGTTGCTCTTTTAATGCTACGTCTTGTGTCTCAGATTATGTTGTGTGAGTAGACCAACAGAAAGTCTCTGGGAGATGAGTAGAAATGTCAAGAAAGTACACTTAATCTCATTGGCTGTTCTAACTCTTTATTGTAAACTGTAAAAGGGAAAAGCAGAATAAAATAATGAAACTTATCTAAAACAAAAACTGTGAGAGAGTAGGTGAATATGTCTAGAAAGTGATTCCTTTTAAGAAATCTGTACATACTGCATAAGAAAAATACAGGTGGTGCCTTCCCTGGAAAATATGTATATGAGGAAGGGTAGCTGTTTTGACACTTCTCAAGTGTTTGCACAAAAGCAGTTGAAGGCACTGACAGTGTGCAAGTATTATTTGTCCATCAGTGCTCCTTCACAGGCACACAGGAGTCTGTTGTCTTGTGTTGAATGTGCCTCTAAATTGTGTTAATCCCCGATGGAAAAGGGGCATACAGATTAACTTTTCCATCAGAAGCAGCTAGATGCAATTAAAATATTTTCCTCACCTTTTGTGGAAGGGGAAAACAGACATGGAACACTTAGTTTGCCTAAAGGTGTCTTGACAGCAGATTAATGAAGTAGTGTAGGTTCTGAGTTTCTTTGAAGTATCTTCTAGACTGTACACCATGTCCCTATCTTGGTTCAACTTGTAAATCTTTACAGATACCTTGATGTGTGCACTCAAACATTGTTGAATTTGTAATTAGAAAAGAAAACAATGTTGAGCTGATTTCACCTGTATAAAGGGGCTTCTAAACGGAGGCTTTAATAAGTGACTAAAAGGCATTGATAGTATTTGGTTTTTTGATATCAGTGCTAGTAGATACTGTTTAGAATAAAACTTCACAGCTCTTGTCTGCATGCACGGTGGGAGATGATGAGCAAGGTCTTTCCCAGTGTGCTAGGATTTAAAAACTGGGTGTTTATTATAGGTTGTTGTAATTCACCAACAAATCTTTGTTATACAGGCTGTGCATCTTCCTCTGCTTCCCAAACTCTGTAGAGTGGTATCTGAATGAATATTTTTACCCTTTAATGTGTTTGAATTTCTTTTCCCAAATAAGGGTTCTGAAAGATGTATTCCACGATAGTTGATTTTTTTTTTTTTTAAATAACTGGAGATGAATTTTCACCATCTTTAGGGTGTGTGAGCCGTATTCTTTAAGTATTGTATTTTTTCTTGGCTCTCTAAATTGCTGTTGCATCTTCTTCATGTTACAATTTTTTCTTAAAGTATTGTAGGTTTGTTTTTTTTAAAAAGTAATGTCAGAATTTCATCTTTGTTATCTTAACAAAAACCAGAGCTGAATAACACTTTTTATAGCAATGCGTAGAAATTTTTTTTTAGCATCAAAATCAATTAATATACTCATATACTTCTACAGCCTTTTGCCTCTGTCTGTAGCAAATAAATATAATTCTTTCTGCCTATATTAAAATTTCCTACAAATATCATGGGTTCACGTGTGTGCTAGAGTTCCTACACATCACCCACTACGACTGCCTGTTTGATGCTGATGAAAATTGGGCAGGGAGCTTAACATAGCTCACATAACTCAAGATTAAGGTGAACTAGAAGCATGGACTTAGGCAGTTACCATGGCTTAGGTAGTATATTGTGACACGATCCTCTACCTGAGCTTTAAACAGACTGTATCACTCCAAGTGATACTGGGAACCACCTTTCTTCATCATGAAATATACCTGCAAGTTACTTCTGAGAAAAGAAAGTAGAAGGAATTACTGTTTCTTTGTTAATTAATGATTAGTGGACTGCAGTATAAGAAATGAAGATAATAAAGAACACACCTCTGCTACATAAACTTCTGTCCTTATGAAAGTGACCACTTTGCATTTTTAGTTTTGGGAAACAAAAAAAGGTGGAGTTTCCCAAGTCAGTCATATGATTTCCATCTATTCCCCATGAATGAAGAGTGGTGTGTTGTTTTTAATTTTCTTTTTCTTGTAGCGATTGTGGCTTTCTAGAGAGCAGTGACTATAAAGCAAAAAGGTAGTTGCAGACTTGCTCAGTTGTGCTGCTGGTAGCTATATTAACATTAGCTAACTGCCAGATGTCCCCTTGCAGGACACATTAACTTGCTTTTATTGGAAAATCTGATTAATTATTTTACACATTTTAATACATCCTCCAAAATTATTTACCCATATGTACTCCCATTGAAAATCTTTACTGGGATATTGTCTTTAACTTCTTTATCCCCTCTGCTTTACTAGGTTAGGCAGTGGAAAAAAAAAGGTTCACTTATTAAATATTCATCTCTGCTTGTTCTGAAGTTGTATAATAGTTCCACTATTAATCCTTGCTTTTTCTCTCCTCCTATTTTTGAAACTTCCACTTTGACTCATATATAAAGATTCTAATGAGAATCACAGTCTCTTCTGCCGTGTAGTAGAGGTTATAATTTAAGTGTTCCTGTAGTATTTTGTCAAGAAAAATAACATTCTATAGATTCAAAAAGGAATGAAACCCAAAATTAGTTATGAAGAAAGTTCAGCCTTTGTATTCTTGATCCTAAATCTTTGTCTTGCACCTCATTTTAAATAAATAACACAAAATAAGAAAATGGTAGCTGTAGTGATGTAGTTCCTGTGCTTGAATTGACTGGCAGTGCCAGCTAAGCCAGGTCTTGCTTCTGGTGCCTGTACCATGTAAGCCCTTAGATGTACAGTGCCAGAGCAACGGGTAACTTCGGCCCAGAATCATCATTGGTTTTTTTTACTAGGTGATGAGAATTGAAATAGTACAAGGACATGCCCTGAATTGTTAAGAAATTACTGTGCTTTCTCTACACCTGAGATGGCAACTAAAATTTTTTCCGCTGTTGAGAAAGTATAATCATCAGGTGCCAGTAAGTATGAATCGCCTCGTATTCTCCCAAGTGCAGAGCTGAGATTTGTTACTCTAGTGGAAGCTACAGCACTGGGAGATGCTGAGGGATAGAGAATGTAAACAAGAGTCTCTTGGATGGCTTCCTTCTGCAATAACCGGCTCTCCTTTGCAACGGGAGCAACTCAGGGCTGCGTGGTTGTCTTGTGCATAGTCATTGAAGTAGAGATCTAAGGAGATGGGCTTGTGCATTCCTGTGCCAAATGTGCTGGGAATTTCCAGGATAGGTTTTGGTGGCAGAACCTCCTACTGAAATTTGACGGAATGGCCCTAAATACAAAGCTGGAGATTTCGCATTCTTCCCAGTGCCTGTGGACAGGAGCATCTCGGAGCCTTCTCTAACAAATACCAGCACACCACAAACTCCAAGTGGAAGAATTCAAGGACTCTCTTAACTGGCATGAGACTCTTTGTAGTTTTGGGACGTTGGTTGAAAAGATGTTAAGAAGTTCCTGATTAAAAAAACAAACAAAAAACCAACCAAAACCTTTAGAGCTTAGAATATCCAGATACCAAATTCTTTTAAACTGTGACTGTCTTTAAATGGCACAGTTATTGGTTACGTATTGAGTCATCTCACCTGCATTACATGGTAGCTGGATGTATAGTGTGATACTGGTTTCAGTAAATAGTTTTCAATGTGGTGATAAAACTGAGAGCACTTCAGAGTGAAGATGTGGAAAGAAAGCACGTGTAAATAAAAATGAAAGGCTCTGCTTTGCTTTTATACCACTTTAATAATTAAGCTGTCTCTGTATTTATTATTTTTCTTGGTAGCACTGGAGTAGGTTGTGTGCTGTATGTTTTATATATGATCATCTATTCTCTATGCTATTATGTACAAATACAAGAGCTTATTTTGATACATTTAGTTTTTTATGATTTTAGTTAAAACTGCTTTATTGAAATTAGGTACTACTAAATAACAAGGAAGATGATGTATTTGCCCAACTGCTAAGTTTTACAGACAAGTAAGAGGCATTGTAACTTTGTGATTACAAAGTAATGCGTTTTCAGGCTTTACAAGTAATCTGTTAGATTGCTGAGGCCTACGGTTTTTAGAGTGACTTAAGTACACAAACTACATGATTAAGTTTTATTATCTTTTAAACAGGTCCCCTTGCTCACTTTTCCTCCACAAAACTATTTAAGTGCTGAGTGCTGTTCAACTTAAAATAAAATTGGCTCCTTTGGATGGGAAAACTGGAAATAGTGTTTCTTTTATTGTTGCTGCAAAAGACAACAGTTTTGCTATTTCTTTAATGGAGCATGGCAAGTTAAAATAATGGGACGTGTTTTAGCTTGAGTTAAAGATGTGTATCTTCTCAGTAGATGTCAAGTATCTTCAGAAAACAATTAAAAATAAAAGAACATGCTGCTCTCCCTAGCTCAGATTCACATGTAAAGCAGGATTTTCTGTGGTAACAAAATGGATCTTGAATTATTTAATTGGTTTCTAGAAAGAGCTGAATTGGGGGGGAAGTCCCTAATTCAACAAAAGATGAGTTGTGAAAACCTAATAATTCGAAACAGTTCAGAAATTACACTTGTGGAATCTCGGTTTACAGAAGAAATCAGAAAAAGTGTAGCTATATATTTGTTACTTCAACGTATTATTGCTCTCTTATTTTGAAACTTTTAACATTTGTCTCTCTATATGCTCTTGGCTCTGAATATGTGTTATGCACTAATTTTAAAAAAATTAATTTTCATCCTTTTTCTCCCAGGAGCTGGCAAGCTGTGGCTGGAATAAAAAAGAGAAATACAGTTCTGCACCAAATGCTGTTGCTTTCACCAGAAGATTCAATCATGTGAGTTGTGGGGTTTTTTTGTTTTTTTGTTTTTTTTTTTTCCCCCTATGTCATTACATGTATGTATTTAAAAAGTCTGGGAAATGAAGTGTTCTGGCACATCACTTTTATTACTGATCACAGCTGATTACTTGAAAACGTAAAGTATCTGGTATGAGGAGTTCCTTATCTTCAGGATATACAGGAAGACCAAAACAGTACTGAAGACATTGCTTTTTAAAGCAAAAACACAGCTGTTATTGATGAAACAGGAAAATATTAAGTGGGTGTCATCAT